>NC_056586.1:18374411-18631911 GCF_018340385.1 Cyprinus carpio
ATAAAGAAGATCTGTAAAGTTGCAAAGACTAAAGCCTCAAATCCAAAGAGATATTCTTTATAAGAGTTAAGAGTCAACCACGCCTAACTAAAACAGCTCATTGTAACACGCCCCCACATATCTACGTCATGATGTGGGAAGATTTGCATAACACCCCCCAAATGTTCATGCAAAGAGAGAAGGCGTAACTTTGATTCTCGCTGTAGTATTGTTGTTACCGCCGGCATTTTTGATGGAGATGCTGTGTGTTTCATATTTAAAGCGAAACTACTTTCTTTGGCCTTCCAAAAGAGGACGATATCCGCTTTTGAGCAGTGTAGAGTAGCCCTTGTTTGTCTTTCTCCAATCACAAAATCAGACATGGTTTTATGTTTACGCAGCGCGATACGCAACGTAATGCGTAAAATTACAGTAGTCATTATAATCAGTAATTATGTCCCCACTGGATGCAACAAATGGCTCGTTTATAATGGGTTTCATTGTTTTTGTCTTGTCACACCAGACATCACACATTATGTTAAGACACAGGGCATCACAGTATGTTAAGGGGCGTAACATTTCTGTCACACGCTTGAGGTATTCAGCCAATCACAACGCACTGGATAGTTGGCCAATCAGCGCACATTTCGCTTTTCAGAACAATCAGAGCCGTTGAGAACGATGAGCTTTGTAAAAATTGATGCGTTTCAGAAAAGCAGGGCATAGAGGAGCAACAATAATGTACATTATGTAGAAAATAATGTTTTTTAACCTTAAACCACATAAACACATTGCATTACACCAAATACATAACATAATGTTCTTTTTAGAAACATCATATTACCCCTTTAATGTAATTTTTTCTTGAGGTGTTTTAAATTGTATTTTATACACATAAATAGGCTACCAGCTTATTTCACGATGCAGATCAGTGATTGATTTTGGATTCTCTTTTCCCAACTCAAGAGAAAAAAAAACATTCACAATTTCAAACTATTTCTCGTAAACAATATTTTACATCCCCTGATAGATTTATGCAGTAATAACGGGGGAAATCAAGTCACTCAAATAATATGATGGCAATGCTACCCTTAATGAGCACCGTGGGCTTTAAGGGACATTACTTTGTCTAGGAAAGAGCGCTTGTCTTCCTTTAATTTGCTCAAGGGAGCATAAATGCTTATTGAAGTGCCACAGCACTTTCCTTGAGGGAGACCACTGACAACACTCCCCAAACAGAAAGAGTGCTCTCTTAATACTTCATATGATACGTGGGTGTTAGTGAGGCAAAATTATACCAGGAGACTTTGAGAGCTGCTTTATCTAAACCTATGTCTATTCTGTATGGAATGCCAAGTCTGCCAAAATAAAAAATATATAAATACATAAATAAATATACAAATAAATGTAAAAAGAAAAAAATAATAAATATATATATAAATAAATATACATAGAAAAGAAAACGAAAATAAATAATTATTTATACATTTATTTTTTATGCGTAAATATTTATTTTTTTTTTCCATATTTATTTATTTCTTTTCTTTTTATTTATTTTATACATTTATTCATTTATACATTTATTTATTTTAAATACTTATTTATTTTTACATTTACTATTTCTACATTTATGTTTTTCTACATTTATTTATTTCTTCATTTATTTCTTCCTACATTTCCTCCCCAAGCGTAGGGTAATGAGGTGGATATGGTTTTCCCTAGACATAGCACCGAGCTCAGAGTGTTGGGCGCGGGTTAAGGCCACAGTGACACCTCTGTGGCGAATACAATAAGTATCACTGACGCTGATAATGGCCCAGACTGCTAGGTATATGGTTGGGTAAATCTTACTGTGTGACATGGATATGCTCGCTTTTGTCTCGGATACATGGTCGTGAGGAACACGCTGGCCTGGATTTGTAAAATATCCTGGCTAACAAACATGAAACAGGGACTGGAACGGAAGCGCTTTATTTTTTTTCCATTTTTTCAGTCAAAACTCAATGAAAGGAAGCAGGGCACAGGCTACAGTACAATCTAAAGCATATTGACCAATGCTTTGAAAGGAGACCATTGCATTTGAATGTAGCCTACCTAAAACAATACTGACAGCAACAGCCTTATTAAAATGTATGAACGCCACGTTAATCCACATCGAGCAAATCTGTGCTATTAGAGGATAAGACTGTAGCCTGCAGGGCAGTTAGAGTCACCAATAAAATCCAAACCAGATCTTCATCAGAGCCATCAATACAGAAGAGATCTTAATGCATTTACACAGCAATTAGCCTACAAGTGCATACAAATATTATGAAGTGTCTTAGGCCTACATTTTGAAGACATAAAATATGACATGATGAATCAATGAAGTGATAGCCTACGTTTAATATGAAACTAAAACAGACACCAGGTGGCAGAAAGTCACTGTCTTAATGAGTGAGTCCAACCACCGCTTGATACAATCAATCAAAAACAACCGGACGCGGTTGAAGCCGATTTGTTTCTGATCATTTATATTTAGGCCTATGCTACCTAAATAATTATAATAGACTAATAATACACACACACATAATAATAATACTAATAATAATAATAATAATAAGCAACACGACCAAATGTTCAAAAAGTTGGCAGAGAGGGGTCATGTTCGGGAAACAACATAATTGTTGATAGGCTATATTTTTCGGGCCATGGGTTTAATGCGAACCCGCGTGGACCATATATAGCAACTATTCACAGAAAATGGAAATAACCTAATGCATTAATATTTTGTTTGAATTTCAAGAAAAGTCGATTGAAATATTTACAGGCTTTTATCATCTCAAGTATTATTTTCAGAATAGTAACGCCTTTGTAACCAACCACAGTGATCAAAAAAATCTCTATCTAATAGGCTACCTCCAAAGATCAAATCAAATTATATATTGTAAAAGTTTGTACAAATTTATAGCCCAAAAAATACAAAAAAATAGCCTATGGCACCTTTAACTTGTATTATTATTATTATTATCATTCTTTCTTTCTTTATTATTATTATTTTTTATTAGCTATTGTTTACCATCATCATCATCAGCAGCCAAACCATAATGGAATCTACTAAAGTGGAAAATTATCGTATGGGAGTTTGGTCAAACTATTGTTATAGCTTCATCAGCGAATATAACAAGAAACAGCACGCCGCCCATAGAGACATTTTATGTGCACTATTTCATCCAGAAAACCTTAGTCCCCTGGCTATCATTTCAGAATCTGCAATTAAAATAAATTTTGCTCGCCACTGCAGCAAATCTGTGCAGCTTTTTAGATATTGTTGTTGGTCCCACTTTTGCCAAGACAAACCCACGAGCTCGCCCCGAATTCAACTGCTGTCGCTTCTTCTTTCTTTACTTTCCTACTGTAGCTGTTGGGTCCGTGTATATTTTGGTCATTCGATTTTCTATTTAAAAATAAATAGAAATAAAGATAAATGAGAAACGGTTTTTGATTTTCGTTTTTCGTTTTGTTTAAAGCGGAAAAAAAGAAAATGTAGCTAGCTGGGTTACTACGTATTTTTGTTTGTGGGTAAAAATGAGATTATGTTTAATATTTGTTTTTGAATGTGGTGGCTGAAACGCCCCTTTCATCTGTATACCGCACCGACAACACTCTAAAATGGTTGGGTTAAAAAATAACCCAATTGTAGCGCTGGGTATTGGACAGAACCGTGCTGGGTTGCCAGATTGGGTTATTTTAGCAGCATTTTAGAGTGTTGTCGGTGCGGTACAGAGAAGGGATGAAAGGGCGTTCAGCGCCGCCCACACATTACAAACAAATATTTAAAAAACATTCTCATTTTTTACCCACAAACAAAAAATACGTAAAATCCAGCCTACATTTTCTTTTTCCGTTTTCTTAAACATAAACGAAAAAAACGAAAATCAAACCGTTTTTCAATTTATCTTTATTTATTTATTTTAAATTACGACCATAGAATATTCGAATGACCAAAATATTACACGGGAACAACAGCTCACAGCGTAAGTAAAAAGAAAGAGAAGAGCGACAGCAGTTGAATTTCGGGGGCTGAGCTCCGTCGGTTTGTCTGAGCAAAGTCGGGACAACAACAATATACTAAAAGCTGCCTGAATTTGCTGCAGTGGCAGCAAAATTTATTTTGAATTGCAGATTCCGAAAGATAGCCAGGGGACTAAGGTTTTCACGGGATTCAATAGTGCACGTAGAAATGTCTCTGTGGACGGCGACGTCTTTTATTTCAAACCCGTTATATTCGCATACAGGCTATCACTGCAATAGGTTTGACCAAACTCCCCCACCACAAACTTCCCTTTAAATAGCTCCTCATTATGGGTTTGCCAGCTGCTGCTTGATGATGAATAACAATAGCCTAATAATAATAATAATAAAAAGAAAGGAAAGAATGTAATAATAATACTAATTAAAAAAGTTATGTAGACTATTTTTTGTTATGTTTTTGGCTACATAAATTTGACAAAATTTTACCAATATAAAATTTGATTTGATCTTTGAAGTAGCCTATTAGATAGAGATTTTTTGATCACTGTGGGGTGGTTACAAAGACGTTACTATTTCTGAAAAGAATAAACGATGATAAAAACCTGTAAAATATTCAATCGACTTTCTTAAATTCAAAACCAAATAATAATGCAGTCGTTATTTCCATTGCTGAATAGTTGGCTATTATGGTCACGCCCGGTTTTGCGCATTAAACCCATGGCCC
The DNA here is from genome assembly GCF_018340385.1 of Cyprinus carpio. Taxonomy (NCBI): domain Eukaryota; kingdom Metazoa; phylum Chordata; class Actinopteri; order Cypriniformes; family Cyprinidae; genus Cyprinus; species Cyprinus carpio. Next base: position 18,379,129 of record NC_056586.1, read on the forward strand.
CGAAAAAATATAGACTATCAACACTTATGTTGTTTTCCCCGAACATGACCCCTCTCTGCCAACTCTTTGAGCATTTAGGTCATTCTGTATTATTTATTATTCATTATTAGTATTAAGAGTCTTATTATAATTATTAGATAACGCCATAGGCATAAATTATAATGATCAGAAAACAAATCGCTTCAACACGTCGAGTTGGTTTTTGATTCGGTGTATCAAACGAGTGATTGAACTCACTCATTAAGACAGTGACTTTCTAGCCACCTGGTGTCTGTTTTTTATGTTTCATATTAAAACGTAGGCTATCACTTCATTGAATTACATCATGTCATATTTATGTCTTCAAAATGTTCGGCCTAAGACACTTCATAATTTTGGGTATGCACTTGTAGGCTAAAATGCTGTGTAATGCATATTAAGATCTCTTCTGTAGTGATGGGCTATGATGAAGATCTGGTTGGATTTTATTGGTAGGCTAACTGCCCTATAGGGCTACCAGTCTATCCTCTAAACTGATTTATCGATGTGGATTAACGTGACGTTCATACATTTAATAAGCTGTTGCTTTGTCAGTATTGTTTTTTTTGGAAATTAGGCTACCTGCAAATGCAAATGGTACTCGTTTCAAAAGCATTGGTACAATATGCTGCGTTTACTTCACTGTACCTGATGTGCCCCCTGCTCTTCCTTTCCGTGAGTTTTGACCGAAAAAATGGAAAAAATAAAGCGCTTCCGTTTCAGAGTACATGTTTCATGTTTTGTTAAGCCCAGGAGATTTTTACAAAATCCAGACCAAACGATTGTCTCTACGACCCATGTTCCGTAATAAAGGATGAGCATATCCATGTCACACAGTTAAGATTTTAACCCATAATACCTCGCAGTCACAGACCGTATCAACTTCAGTGTAACTTATTGTATTTCGCCACAGGGTGTCACTGTGGCCTCAACCCTTCGCCTCCGCTTACCTGAGCTCGATTGCTATGTCTGAGGAAAAACCCACGCCTCTCCTCATTACCCTACGCAGGAAGAAATGTAGGAAGAATATAAATGAAAGAATAAAATAAATGTAGAAAAACAATAAATGTAGAAATAAATAAATGTAAAAATAAATAAATGTAGAAATAAAATAAATGTAGAAATGAATAAATGTATAAATAAAATAAAAGAAGAAATAAATACAATATGGAAAAAAAACTATATACATTAAATAAGAAATAAATGTATAAATAATTATTTCTTTTCGTTTTTTTTTTGCTTTTCGATGTATATGTTATTTATATATATATATCTGATTTTTTCTTTTTTACATTTATTTGTATATTTATTTATGTATTTATTTATTTTTTATTTCGGCAGACTTGGCATTCCATAATTCTGTGCCTGCTTAGGTTGGGGAAAAAGTGCTTTTTTTAAAAACGGAAAGGACTTCACAAAAAAGTGAAAAGCAATCAGAATGCAAATATCTTCTTAAATTGTACTTTGCAAGCAATCATCTCGCTAGATCTTAATTATGTTCATCTACAGCTATTTTAGAAAATATGATTCAGCAGCACAGCTGATTAAATACAAACAATCCTAAAAAAATAAGCAAGCCTGTTTAGACATGCATCTCGATTGGGAAAGCAGCAGTAATTATGTTCTTTTGGCAGTCCTGTGGGGTGACATATTGTGCCAGCTCTCGTTTAAATGAGATTGGCCTCTCGTTTAAAAGGAGAGTTGAGTATCCTCTCCCAACTGCCACAACACAAATCTTAACTGCTGTATTATTGTCTGGCTGTCAGCTCCACTTCTGTTATGTGTTTCTTGGGATAATGACTGACAGTACTGGGAGAGAGACTAGCTACTAACCAACACTCCCTGGAGCTCCATCTCCAAGTTCTCTTGCTAAACAGTTCAAAATCTATTGACTATTGCCCTCTTCTGGTGAAAAGTACTGAATACATGCTGGGAAAAGCATGTGATAAAACCAATGGAGGCTTCAGAGAGAGAACAGACATTTAAACCTTGTTTGTTTATTTCTGTCAGGACCACTATCGTCAAAGATGACTGACAATTAGCATACAGTTTGGATTGGCGATATGGGTTCTGGGCAAGAACTCCCATGCAGCCTAGCATGGATAAGAGCAGGGAGAGCAGCAATAACCCCCCAGGGTAAACAGAACAGAGCTAACAAAAATGTATTGCAGATATCTTAAAAGTTCAATAATTTAATGTAACATTTTAAAAATTAGTCTGATTAAAAGGAGAATCAGAAGGCTGAATCCTGACTGGACGAGAGGAGGAGCTGGGGATGGAGGAGGATAACTAGCTATTGAGCACTGCAAAAGCTGGTGATAATACTGAAGGATCTTATATATGGGTGCTGTGATAGTATCCCTAAAGGTAGACGTGGATCAGCTGAGAGTCAGCTGATGTGAGCTTGACTAACATGATCTGCCAGAACTAAGATTATGTTGGAAAGGTCCTGAACGACACTAAAACAATCAAGTGATTTTGAAAAATGTATGGGAAAGAAGGACACATTAAGGTCCTAAAAAATAAAAAATGATCATTATAAATTTTGTGACACTTTTGATGTACACTATAGTCCTAAAGGGCTGCTTAGTGTGTGTCGTATAAACTATATAATGCCTAATGTTTTTATTATTATTTTAAAAAGTACTTTAGTATGTGAATCTATGCAGTTACGATATTTTGCAAGTGCTGTTCAGTCATCAAAGAATAATTGGTTAAATAATTGAATAACCAATGACAAGCAAAGCAGAATCCCTGTAAAAGAGGTTAATCTGAAATGTATATTTATTCCATGACTTAGACAGATGCATAATATACATTAAATTGTATTTTACTTTTGAAGATGTGTCAAAATAGCAACACTGTGAAATCAAACTGAAAGTTTTCACTTAGTTATAGATTTTAATGAATAGTAAAAACATCTGAAATGTGCCTATGAAATTACTGAATAATAATAACCCCATGAATTACAATAAAAATTAAACATTCATTTAATATTTCTGTGCCAATTCTGGGGAGCATCTTTCCCCAATGGACTAATTTTATCTTTTCACTTCAAAATAAAAACAATACTTTTCCCATTCAACATAGCCTAATATAATGTCACTGATCACTATTTTCCAGAGTTTAATCCCATCACTTAACATCACAACTGTGTTGTCTGACTAAATTTTACACATGTAGAGCATAGCCATTACTCAAATGCACTAAAATTAATAATAATAAATCCTACAATTTGTTCCCAGTTTTTACAACTACACTCACTGTGCTATTTCCCGTGGCACATATCTCTGGACATCCAAAGAGGAGCTTTATCATTCTGTTTCAACACACTTTCAAAGAAGATAAAGGACAATAAGATTAAAGGACATGAAAAGAGGTCACAAAGAACAGCCCTCACTCATGACTCCTCCCCCTCATAGCCCCCCCAGCCCAGGACTTCCGGCGAAACCGGAAGAACCTTTGTTTGTGTTTGTCAAAATGGCGGCTGGAAGTAATCTAGAGCACTATTTGGACCAGTAAGGCTATTGTCTTTTGTGTTTCGATTTTACATCCGCCATAAATTAACGTCTTCTGCGTTCATATTGTCCCTCATGTCTGGCAACAGTTTCACATCCACACCCTATTTACAATAAACGACCGAACGGGGGGGGCGCGTAACGACACAAAACAGCGCTAATAAAACCGTCAGTACGTCAGACCATTGGTCTCTGAAGCTAACGGGCTAACTGTTAAAATAAACAGTGTTATGATGGTAACGATGCTTTTGTAGGTTTGCTTGGTGGGTGCGGCGCCGATAAACGTGACAGACTGTAATATATTAAGTTGCTGCTATTAAAATAATGAAATATTGTAAATAAAAACAAGCATTATATGCTGTCTCTCAGGACAATCGAGCTGGCTTGCGCTCGTGCAGATGGAGATTGTTCACTGTAGTGCTGGTTTTCACATGCGCACAGCCTTGTGGGTCTGTTTGATGATAGTGTAGATGATTTATATGTCATTCTATCTCTTTAGGCATAGAAAATCTGCCATTTGAACTGCAGAGGAACTTCCAGCTGATGCGAGATCTGGACCAGAGGACAGAGGGTGGGTCTTATCTATAGCCCTGCCCCTCAATACAGTAATACAGAATAATACTGAAAATCACGTTTCCACATAAATACAACAAATATCATTGTAGCTTGAGATGGTAAGTGATTGTTTGTTTACATTTCTTCTTTATCTAGATCTGAAAGGGCAGATTGATTCTCTGGCTCGTGAATACACAGCCAACGCTCGGACGTTGTCCTCCGAACAGAAGCTCTCACTGTTAAGACAGATCCAGCAGTCTTATGGGAAGTGTAAAGAGTTCGGAGATGACAAGGTCCAGCTTGCGATGCAAACCTATGAGATGGTTAGTATGAATTTGCATTTACTCCTTGCAAATGACCTTTTATAACTATTGCAAATTGTGTTTATATATTACATTTTAATATAAATGTACACCACTATTTAAAAGTGTGGGGTCAGTAAGAATTTCTTTTAAAGAAATGTATATTTTATTCACCAAGGATGCATAAAATTGATCAACAGTGGAAGACATTTATAATGTTAACAGTGATCAACAGTGGAAGACATTTATAATTTATAATGTTACAAAACAATCTGTTTGTTTAACCAATGTTCTTTTGAACTTTAGATTTGTCAACGAATAAAAAAGTATTAAGCAGCACAACTGTTATGAACACTGATGATAAAAAATGTTTATTAATCACCAAATCAGCACATTAGAATGATTTCAGAATGATCACACATTTGAACTGTAGAATATATTAAATCTGTAATGTACATTTTGTTGCATTATGACTCCATCCATACATCATTTGTTCTGTGCATTAGGTGGACAAGCATATCCGAAGATTGGATACAGACCTGGCTCGCTTTGAGGCTGACCTCAAAGAGAAACAGATAGAAAGCACGATTTGACTCTACCTCCAGCAAGGAGCAACAAGAGTATCTTCTAATGACTTCTATTAGGACTATTTAGTGAGGTAGTTTTGGCAAGTGCACATCTCTTATGTGCTTCTCTATATCTAAACACAGTCTCTGATGGGCGTTTGTTGTTGTTTGAAGGTGACCATCGAGGACCCAAGAAGAAGGAGGTGACTCGCACTAGGTCAAAGGTGAAGAACTCTGATGATGCTCTGCGCGTCAAAGAGTAGTGCCAGAAGAAGGTCAAACTCACACAAGGGTGAGAATCACACACATTTTCTTTTATAATTCTTTTTTTTATTTGTAAAGTGTGTCATTTTTGAACCGCTTGTGGCACCAGAATTGCAGTAAAATCTGGTTTCTCTCTTTGCAATTAAAATTTTTCAGCTTTCTACTCTCATACATATAAACTACTACTGTTCAAAAGTGTAGATTTTTCCAAGAAATTAAATCCTTTTATTCAGCAAGAATGCATTAAGTTAATCGAAAGTGAGAGCAAAGATGTTACAAAAGATTTATGTTTCGTTAAAGTTTGTTCTTATGAACGTTCTGTTTATCAGAAAATCCTGCAAAAAAAAAATTTAATACAAAACATTGTAAGCAGAGCTGCTTTCAGCATTAATAATAATAAGAAATGTTTCTTGAGCAGCAAATCATATTTGAGTAATGATGCTAATAAATCACAGGATTAAATTACTTATAAAATATATTAAAATAGAAAATAGTTTTAAATTGTAAATTTAAATTGTTTTTGTTTTGTCTTTGATCAAATAAATGCAGCCTTGGAGAGCATTAATATATATATATATATATTTTTTTAAATCTTACTGGAGCCTCCCACCATGTCCATAAATATTTATGAAGTTGTTTTGAAATACCAAATGGTTAGCTTTTTGCCCTACAGTCCATCGTTTTTGTCTTTCCACCTTTCTAACTGTTTCTGTCAAAAAAAGAGGCAGAATGCACCAAAAGAAAATAAATACATTCCAAAATTGGATTTTGACAATTTGAATAAAACTGTCTTCCAGCTCTGAGTTTTCAACCCCGGCTGTGAACTTTGGGAACGTGCACCCCTCGGATGTGCTGGACATGCCAGTGGACCCCAACGAGCCCACCTATTGTCTCTGCCACCAGGTTTCATACGGGGAGATGATTGGCTGTGACAATACAGACGTGAGTCTCCTTTCTCATCCAAAGTCAACAATCTCACAGCCTCTCATACATTATTGCTGACATAGATAGATATTTATTTTATTATTTCATTAGATTGATTTCCCCTTTACAAGTTAAAATGGAGATGAAATATCTAGTCATAGGCTGTAGCATTATATTACAGCAGATTCCTGTATATTTAAATTCAGAGCTGTGCTTGTGGTAAACGTGTATGTGTGTGTGTGTTTCTCTTTCTTTAGTGTTCTATCGAGTGGTTCCACTTTGCCTGTGTGGGTCTGACCACCAAACCCAGAGGGAAATGGTTAGTAGTCATGTGATTTTTGCGCTTGAAACTGGTGCAAGTCAGTGCTGTCAGGCATCAGTATTGAAACTGAAAGATAGTAACTCACTAAATATAGCAACAGTGAATGTACATGTATATTTCAACATTTGCTTTGTTTTCCTTCTACATCAGGTACTGCCCAAGATGTTCACAGGAGCGGAAGAAAAAAAAAAACAAACAAAAAAAAATAAATAACTCACAGAGAGAGATATAGACAGAAAAAACAACCCCCCACAATAGACACTAATATAGATCCACTCTCTTAATTTGGTGCTTGTCGTCCTCTTTTCCATCTTCACATCCCTCTCTCAGCCAGACAGTAAGAAGGGATGACGGGTGAAGATGAAGGAGGTGTAGTTCTTAATTTATGTGCTCAGTAATGAAGATGACTTTTGTTATGGAGTGTTTTGGTTCTGCATTTTTTATATTCTTATATTTTTGGTTTGTTTGTTTGTTTGGATTGTCTTTTTTACAACTCATTTTCAAAACATGAACTCAGCAGTTAGGGGGCATTTCAGGAGATCTCGCAGTTCTTTGTCGCACTTCTGGTGGTCTCAGACTGGATCATTTCTGTCGGTATATCCTTCTCAGATGGGATCATTTCCTATTTATCTCAGTTTTTGCCTTTTAACAGACAAAAAGGGGAACAGGTCCCAGATTAGACTGAAACTGATCCCTTGTCTAACTTATTTTCTCATTGCAATTTTCTTAAAAGGGCAACAGTTATCAACTTACCTCACCAAATCTGAGATGTTTATTTGACAAACCAGCAATTACAAGAAAACAGCTGCTCAGTGGGATTATTTAACTTGATTTTTACACCTACTCAGCCTTTTCCGCTCTCTCTCTCTGTCTTACATTCACAAATCCTGCACTTGAAGACCACCTCTTCACTTTAGGTCCATTCCACATCTGTAGATTTCAATGCAGACATTTTTTGGTGCTTATGGTCACACACTAGTTGGATCGTATTAAATCGTTTATATTCCCGACTGTTGAAAAGCATTAACTCAGCATGTAACATTACTCAGTTGAATCGCTCTGACACCTTGTCATTAAATGCATTTGGTGTTTTCTTTTGTAACCTATAAATTAACTCTAGGATTGCTGTGCATTCAGCAACAGGGTTCTTTGCGACTGGATTTTGGTGCTTATGAATATATTAAAGATAATGATGTGTATGGTTTGGTTAAATGCGTAAATTACACAGCAGCGCTTACAGTGGTCATTGTGTTGATGTCGTTAAAGCAGTATGATACTTTTTGCGAGATGTCGGAAATCAAATGTGTTGATATCAGCTTGTATTTAAGGTTCGGTTGTTTTAATAAAAGAATTACAGGTATGTCAGACAATGCAAAACGTGGTGCTACACAGTGCTTATTGCGGTTCTAAATGATTCTATTGTATGGTGTACGATGAAGGGTTTGTGTCATGTGTTTTTTTGCCTTTGTCATGTTGCTTCGTGATTGGATTGTTCCAGATATTCTAGAGTACTGTATTAATGTCAGATATTGGGTCTGGTGTCTTCCATCCTGAACGAACAATGCCTGATTCTGAAAGCATGCTTGTGTCTCTGGGTCATTCTTGGATTTTTGAATGCTGTTGTCTGAAAAGTGTCATGAACATAGTGTAAAGTATTTCAAGTCATCTGAGAATTAAAAATAATAATACTGAATGTTCATTAATAAAATAGTATATAGAAGTCATTTGATAAGCTGAAAAAGTGGGGAGAAAAACTTTATAATTAGATATTTATATATTTTTATGTAATATATACAATATATACTTTTTCTTTTTCATTTTTCGTTTGTTTAAAAGTTTGGGATCAGTATGATTTCTTTTTATGTTTTTGAAGTCACTTATGCTTACCAAGTCTGCATGTTTGATCAAAAATACATTAAAATCATTAATACTGTGAAATGTTATGATTTAAAATTCACCAGCCATTACTTTTTGATGCTCAAGAAATATTTGTTATTTTTGTCAGTGTTGAAAACAGTTGTGCTGCCTACATTTTTTGTGGAAAACTTAAGTTCTTAAAGAATGATTCATGAGTCAAAAAACTATTTCAAATAGAAATCTTTTGCAACATTATAAATATTTTTGATCAATTTAACACACGCTTGTGGAATAAAAGTAGCACTTTCTTTGTCAAAAAATAAATAAAAAAATATAGCTGCAAGCAGCGATGGCGGGCTCAAGCCATCAGTGCAAACGCCACCCCGGTGGCATCAGGTAAACTGTGCCCAGCGGGCACATGCATTTACAGTAACCCTCTGGCACTCAGCTTTTAAGGGATATGGCAATGAACGGGTTAATCCGAAGCATCAAGACTTTGAAATCACATACACAGAACAATATTCATTAAGAAAGTGAAATTAAATGATTAATAAACTATTTATTCGAACCCTTGCCATTTTCTATTCTAATAAAAGTCTTGGCTGTGGAACATCTGTAATAGAGTAGCTGGATGCAAATAAAGTCATGCCTTTTATTTTTTTCCCTGTTTGCTATTTCACATTCCTGTCACTGAAGCGTTGTGGCCTAAGACACAGAAGGTAACTGAAACAATGTGGTTTAAGTCAAGGTGATTATTCGTGGTCCAAGCACATTGGTTTGTGTAGATGATGCAGTTACACAATGAACGTGTCTCTTTTCAAGTAAATTATGAGTCCCTTATGTGAGTACTATTATATGCACAACATGAAAATAGATAACTAATATAGTGTCCCTTCTACACTTTTTCAGTAATGTGTGATAACTCGAGAAATATGTTGTCAATACAATTAAAATAACAAAGTAATGGTATTTAGGAGATGAAAGCTTTTGCATAATTACTATATTGGGCTTTATTAAAGTTTATGAAAAAAAAGAATGAATGTTTATGCATTTTTTATTTATGCACATAAATGAAACATTTTTAAGTCTTTGAACAGATCTTGAAGTATTTGCTATCCTGTGGCGCCATCGAGTGGACAACATTAGCATTGTGGCCTTCATTTTTGAACAACATTATGAAAGGGGCCAATATATTTTGAATGATTATAAATATTTAATGATTAGTTTACTGATAATATACCCACATTAAAATCTAATTTACTGATTCTGTATCTTATTTCTTGCTTAATCATGAGTTTAATTTTCAACTTACATTTTTAAGCAGTGTTGAATGATTACTATGTGAGTTGCTAATTTTTTTTGTTTTGTTTGTTTTATTTAATTTTTTTTTTAGGATTTACATTTTAAAAAAATTAGCCTACTTCAAACATTTTAAGCAGCTTGAACAAAACCTGTTAATATTTATTACAGACCACTGTAACTGTCTATAATCTAAAAAACAAATTTTATTATGAAAATAAAGGTGTGTGTACACCAGTTAACATTGGACGATAAAGAAATTGCTAACAATAGTTTTAATAGTGCATGTTTTTAAGTTTATAGGTGTTTGGATGCAGAAATGGACAAATCAAATGTAAAAATAACGTCATCAATTTAGTTAAATATAGATTAATTCTTGTTAGAGCAAAGTAATAATAATAATAATAATAATAATAATAATAATAAATAATAAATAAATACAAAATACATAAACACATACAAAAAAAAAAAAAAAAAAAAAAAAAAAGCAGGGCAAGACGAATGATTTTCTGTTTTTTATAGATTAAAATTGAAGACAGAAAGCAGCTGGGAATGCAGTCACTTTAATATTCAAATCCACTATCATGATCCACTTCAGATTTATTTCTCAAAAGTTTATATTCACATGGCTGTTTTCGTTTACATTCGCCAATCTATTATGTATTTTGAAATAATCTTGTACGCGATTTGTTCGTTCTTGCGACGAAAAGCCAGAATCAGCGTCCTCTGGATCTCGAGAGATCGATGTTATTGTGCCCTTAGCAGTCTCGCGCTGTCAAATAGTATTTCTTTTCACAATTAAACAGCTCAAAAACACCTGAATTCAGCTCTTGTTGTGTTCTAATGGGTGGATTGTGTGCATTCGCGGTAATATTTTGTTTTAAAAAGCTATTAAAACTATAAAAATGCTTTTATTGTGAGCTCGTTAGACTGCACGCGCTGATGCAGCGGTGATTTCTCTCTGGTCTTTTTCACTGTTCTGGCCAGACATCAATTATTAATGAGATCTGAGCCGGTAATAATAACATATGTTGGTTCAGCTTGTCAGTGTGAATGAAAACGTGTATTTATTTGTCCGTTCTCGCCGAAAAAAAAAACCATCACCGTGTTCTGGAGCGCAGAGCAATCGATGTGATGTTCAGCCCTCAGACAAAAGAAAATCTCACGAGTTCAGGAGTCTCGCGATGTCATAATCTCTATAATATGTCCTTCTAATTGTTTTGTGTTAAATCGCCGCTGTGTTTTAATGTAAAAGGCTGTAGTTTCTGTATGTAGACTTTTTTCCCTTCAAGTGTTCAGGAGTCTCGCGATGTCAGACAGGCTGCAGCAAATATTTTCATTTTTAACACACACAAAACATCTGAATTTAGCTCTTGGTGTGTTCTAATTGGCGGATTGTGTGCAATCGCCGTAATATTTTTATTTTTAAAAGGTCTTAAACAAGAATAAACTCGTTTTGTTGGTGGGCTCGTTGAGACAGCACGCGCTGTTCGAGCGGTGACATATCTCTCGTCTATCTCTCTCTGTTCTCTGGCCAGACATCAATTATTAATAAGCCCTGACCCGCTAATAATAAGATATGTTGGTTTAGCTTGTCAGTGTAAATCAATGTGATTTATTTATTTGTATTTTAACCGGATTTAAAAGTGAAACTAAGGGAGACTCCTCCCTCTCAGTCCCAGGAATTGCTCCTGTAGAGGCGCAATTTCTCTCAGACAATGAAAGTCTCAGCACACATACACTCCTCACACAGAGCCACAAATCCATAGTCAAATCAAAAATAGCCGACTTCCTGTTGGTCGTAGCTAATGACTGTAAATTAGAAAGTTGTCCCGTCTTAATAAGAACATATATATGTACCGAGTTTGGTGTCTGTAGCTAAAACTAAGCCCCCCACTTTTGACAAAAAGGTGGCGCTATAGAGTGCCTCCTCCACGCCCTTTTTATGAACTTTTGCCAGTGTCTAGCTATAATTAATAATGATATGTGTTCTGAGTTTCATGAAATTATAAGCATGTTATCTGCCTCAAAATCAGAATATATTATACAGAAAAATATTCCAGTTTGATATATTGCCATGGCAACACTATATTAGATATCAATATCCCCTCAACAGTTTTACATGGGCCGTGTTTTGTCATTATTCTGATGAAGTTTGAAGCAAATTGAGTAAAAATAAGATGCTGAATTCAAAGCATTTTGAAAATGACACACTTCCTGCTGCCAGTTGGTGGCGCTATAATTTTGACTCCTAATAGTCACATATATGCGATCGGCATCATACAACGAACAAATTGATGAAGTTTAATTAAAATCAAGAAATGTATGTGGATGTTATTAGACACTTCCTGTTTCTCATTTCTCGCCATAATTTCAACACCTCGCCACAAGCAAACCATTCGAGATATCAAAAATCCCCTGGCAATTTTGCCTCCCCAATGTCTTGAGATCATGTTGACCAAGTTTGGTGGCAATCGGGTAAAAAACCTATGACAAGTATATCAAATTCCAGAGCATGCACTTTTTACATAGCTCTAAATAGCTGACTTCCCGTTGGGCGGAGCATATGACATGCAATACGAAAGTTGTTCGGCATAATGAGATCTATATGTGTACTGAGTTTCATATGAATACGTGCAAGTATGTTTGAACTATACATCAACATTTCTGACTGTGTTCCAGGGGGCGCCGTAGAGCCCCCTGTGCCACGCCCGGGTCTCAGCCTCTGCAGCCTCCTAATGGCCACAGATTCTAAGGTGTGTGCAAATTTTCAAGAGTTTTTGAGCATGTTAAGGGCCCCAAAAGCCCCCAAAACTTTGACGAAAAATAAGAATACTAAACCCTAAATAGCCAACTTCCTGTTGGGCGGAGCCTATGACATGCAGTACGAAAGTTGTTTGGCTTGATGAGATCTATATGTGTACCGAGTTTCATACGTCTACGTGCAAGTATGTATGATATATGGCCCTCCATATTCCAGGGGGCGCTGTAGAGCCCCTGTGCCACGCCCGTGTATCAGTCTCTGCCCGGCCCTAATGGCCGCAGGTTCCAATGTGTGTGCCAATTTTCAAGAGTTTTTCGAGTATGTTAAGGGCCCCAAAAGCCCCCGAAACGTTGAAAAAAAAAAAATAATATAATAATAATAATAAATATAGCCTAAGCAAAACAAAGGGCCCTGGCCCTCCAGGACTCACCGCCATCGTAAATCAAGCCATCAGTGCAAACGCTCGCACCCGGTGGCATCAGGGAAAACTGTGCCACAGCGAATGCAACACATGCATTTACAGTAACTCTATGGCAGTCTGATTTTAAGGATTTGGCAGCATTAAAGGGTTAATCCAAACCATTCAAGACTATGAGAGACACACACAGAGAAAACATGTATAATTTCTTAGTAACACTTTTTTATAAGGTTTCAGTTATTAAGATTAACTTACATGAACAATTATTTATATAGCATGTCAATGTCAGTTAATAGTCAAAACTTAAAAAAAAAAAAAAAAATTCTGTTAAACATTAGGCTTATGCACTGTGAACTAAAAATCAACAAAAATTAATTTGAATTCTGTGAAAATAAGCATTTTTGTTGCATGTTCATGATTACTAATGTTTACAAATTAGACCTTATTGACAAAGTGTTACTAAAACCTTTATGATTTACACTGTGTGCACAATATTAGGCATGTTTGAATTACTGATTTTTTTTTCAACAAGCACATTTTACCAATTCCAACAATGACATCAATCTAATAATAACTACCATTAATTTTGTATTTAATCATTCGATGAGTGAGTTATAGGAGTACATGAAGGCCCTGGAAAAGAAAAACTCACATAGATATATTCAGGTTATGCAGATAATTAGGCTTTTTTTACAGATGAAATGAGCCAAAAAAAGAGTTTTAACTCAGACTGAAAAAGTCAAAAATTTTTAAAATCCCCATGAGAATTATTCAAAAATATTGCAATATACTCGAAAACTGCAAAAATTTGCGACATGCCACTGTTGGACAAAAAAATGCTGACTGGGACAGTGGAGTTTGAAGAAAAAAAAAAAGGGGGAAAAAAGACACAAGTTAAACTGCAAAAGAATTAAGAATAAAGGACTTTTCAGAATAGAAGAAGTTGGAATAAACAATGTGCTCCCCAAAACCTCCTGCCAGATTCTGGACTTCAGGGGGTCAGGCCAACTTTTTTGACCAAAAAGTTTGGGCAAAATTTTTAAATACCCGCCTGTATAAGAGCCATTTTTCCAAAAGGGCCCAGATCGATATATATGGATTTATGCCATGGAAAATATCATCTGAATATCAAGTGCCTAAATAATGATGCAATGGTAACGCCGCGTGCGAATAGCAAAGAATTTTTAATGATTTTATTGAATATAAGCATTTGTGAAAATTTTTGCCGGCATTACAAACTTGGTCTTCATCTGTGAGCTTATCGTTTTATGCCTGAGTTAAAAAACGTGTAAATTCAGATAGACATGTCAAATCTGTTCAGCGCCCATGGACACTTAGTACGAAAAATGAAGTTTGAATTATAACATTGTATAAACCTTTATATATAACTTTAACATTATTATCATGTCGAAACATCTAGAAATTAGTTCATCGGAGTGTAAAATAATTCACTTCCTGTGCCAAAACTCAAGCTATAATAACGCAATAATAATTTCAAAGGCCTTTAGGGTTAAGGAGTACCTATAACATATGGTGTTTGATCAGAATGGACCTTGTATGTCCTGAGTTTATAGCAAAATCCAAGGAATGGCAAATGACAAAAAAATCGTCAAATTGCTCATAAAATTTACGCCCTCCAACGAAAAACTCAAGTTGGGTTTCGCAAATTAACTCCAAAAATCTTTTTTAGTACCAAACTTGGTGCCTTGAATAAATCTCTTAGGTGGGAGTTCGTTAAAGTACGTGCATGTAAACTGACAAAAATAATGCAAAGGGTGTTGATTTTTTTTAAATTAAAAATGGCGCTGACGAGCCTGTTGGGAACCTCTTCGGATACCTATATCAAGAGTAAAATTTTCACCAGGTATTGATGTGGTACATAAAGTTTCATGATTTTCGAGCATGTTTAGGGCCCTCAAAAATGCGATTCAATTTTGGAGAAGAAGAAGAGAATTAATATAATGGCTGCAAGCAGCGAGCAATTTTGCACACAAGCCATCATCTGAAAACGCCACCCCGACGTAAATTTTCACCAGGTCAACGCGTGTGCAACGTTTTCACAACTCATTCCGACATGTTTTAGGGCCCTCAAAAAATGCAATTCATTTTGGAGAAGAAGAATAAAAACGAAATTAACGGGTTAATCCGAAAAATCAAGACTTTGAAATCCCACATTTGCACAGAAAACTAAAAATGCAAGCAAAAGGCGGGCTCATGAATAATTAAATGCTAACTGTGCCCAGCGGGACAAAAAAAATGGCAAAAAAACAAAAAAAAAAAAAAGCAAAAAGACTTTGAAAAAAACCAAACAGAACAATATTCATTAAAAAGTGAAATTAAAAAAGAATAAAACTATTTATATTTGAACCCTTGCTATTTCTATTCTAATAAAAGTCTTGGCTGTGGACACCTGTAATAGAGTAATGCTGGCTGGAAGTGCAAATAAAGTCATGCCTTTTATTTTTTCCCCTGTTTTGCTATTTAAACAATTCCCCCTGTCACTGAAGCGTTGTGGGCAAAAACACAGAAGGCAACTGAAACAATGTGGTTTAAGTCAAGGTGATATTAAGGGGTCCAAGCAAAATGGTTTGTGTAGATTATGCAGTTAAACAATGAACGTGTCTCTTTTTGCAAGTAAATTATTGGGCTTAGTCCTTTATGAAAAAAGTAAAAAATATATATGCAAACATTTTATCAAATAAATAACTTGAAAATATGTGTCAAGTCCTAACACTTTTTTGACGTAATGTTCACATAACTTCGAAAATATAGTTTTTCATAATACGAAAAATAAAATCAAATTAATGGTATTTAGGAGATGATAGCTTTTGCATTTATTACATAAATTAAAGGGTTATTAAAGTTTATGAAAAACTAAGGAATTGGCTTTATGAATTTTTTATTTATGAACATAAATGAAACATTTTCCAGAGTCTTTGAAAGATCTTGAAGTATTTGCTGATCCTGTGGCGCCATCGATTGGGATCTGTATTTCATGAAGCAATTGTGGCCTTTATTTTTGAACTGACATTATGAAGGTTGATGATTACTAATGTGATTGCTAAATTTGTTTTGTTTTTACAAATTAGTTTAAACTATATATGATGCCCCACACCCAATAAACAGTTCTTTGTTTTCATGATTTACTATTGACATCGTTATTTCATGCGTAAAGAGAAGGTTTTTATGACAACAAAATTTCATTACTAAAAATTAAACACTAGTGTTAATGATAGTTTTTATTATTTCTATGGTTAAGCAATACTATTAATATGGTTGGTTTCCCAGTTTTTTTTTTTTTTGTTTGTTTTATTTTTTATTTTTATTTTTTTTTAGGATTTACATTCTAAAAAAATAGCCTACTTCAAACATTTTAAGCAGCTTGAACAAAACCTGTTAATATTCATTACAGACCACTGTAACTGTCTTTATCTAAAAAACAAACAATTTCTTATGAAAATAAAAGTGTGTACACCAGTTTAAAACTGGACGATAAAGGAAATTGCTAACAATAGTTTAAGAGTGCATGTTTTTAGGTTGATAGTGTTTAGAAATGCATCAATTTAAAATAAATGCGCATTTTCCCCATTAATATAGATTAATTCTTGTTAGAGCAAAAATAATAAATAATAATAATAATAATAATAAATACATAATAATAATAAATTACATACAACATACAAAAAAAAAAAAGCAGCCAAGACGAATGATTTTCTGTTTTTTTATAGATTAAAATTGAAGACAGAAAGCAGCTGGTAAATGCAGTCACTTTAATATTCAAATCCAGTATCATGATACACTTCAGATTTATTTCTCAACTGTTCCGTGACTGTTTTCGTTTATATTCGCCAAGCTATTAGGATTTGAAATAATCTTGTTTTGATTTGTTCGTTCTTGGCCAAAAGCCAGAATCAGCGTCCTTTGGCACTCGAGAGATCGATGTTATTCTGCCCTTAGACAGTCTCGCGCTGTCAAATAGTCTTTTAAATTTTCCCAATCAAAACAGCTCAAAATACCTGAATTCAGCTCTTGTTGTGTTCTAATGGGTGGATTGTGTGCATTCGCGGTAATATTTTTTTTTAAAAAGCTCTTAAAACTATAAAAAAATGCTTTTATTGTGAGCTCGTTTGAGACTGCACTCGCTGATGCAGCGGTGATTTCTCTCTGGTCTTTCTCACTGATCTCTAGCCAGACATCAATTATTAATGAGATCTGAAGCCGGTAATATAACATATGTTGGTTCAGCTTGTCAGTGTGAATGAAACGTGTATTTATATTGTCCGTTCTCGCCGAAAAACCATCACCGTGTTCTGGAGCGCAGAGCAATCGATGTGATGTTCAGCCCCTTAGACAAAGAAAAAATCACAAGCACTCATAAACCCTCATTTTCATCTCTATAATATGTCTTCTAATTGTTTTTGTGTTAATTCGCCGCTGTGTTTTAATGTAAAAGGCTGTAGTTTCTGTATGTAGACTTTTTTTCCTTCAGTGTTCAGAAGTCTCGCGCTGTGTCAGACAGGCTGCAGCAAATATTTCAATTTTAACACTCACAAACATCTGAATTTAGCTCTTGGTGTGTTTAATTGGCGGATTGTGTGCAATCGCCGTAATATTTTATTTTTAAAAGGTCTTAAACAAGAATAAACTCGTTTGTTGTGAGCTCGTTGAGACAGCACGCGCTGTTCGGAGCGGTGACATATCTCTCGTCTATCTCTCTGTTCTCTGGCCATACATCAATTATTAATGAGCCCTGACCCGCTAATAATAAGATATGTTGGTTAAGCTTGTCAGTGTTAATTAAATGTATTTATTTTTAGTTGTATTTTTAACCGATTTAAAAATGAAACTAAGCGAGACTCCTCCCTCTCAGTCCCGGGAATTGCTCCTGTAGAGGCGCAATTTTCTCTCAGACAATGAAAGTCTCAGCACACATAGACTCCTCACACAGAGCCAAAAATCCATATTCAAATCAAAATAGCCGACTTCCTGTTGGTCGCAGCTAATGACTGTAAATTAGAAAGTTGCACGTCTTAATAAGAACTATATATGTAACGAGTTTGGTGTCTGTAGCTAAAACTAAGCCCCCCATTTTTGACAAAAGGTGGCGCTATAGAGTGCCTCCTCCACGCCCTTTTTATGAACTTTTGCCATTGTCTGACTATCATTAATACTGATATGTGTTTGGAGTTTCATGAAATTCTAAGCATGTTATCTGCCTCAAAATCAGAATATATTATACAGAAAAATATTCCAGTTTGATATGTTGCCATGGCAACACTATATTAGATATCAATATCCCCTCAACATTTTTACATGGGCCGTGTTTTGTAATTATTCTGATGAAGTTTTAAAGCAAATTGAGTAAAATAAGATGCTGAATTCAAAGCATTTTGAAAATGACACACTTCCTGCTGCCAGTTGGTGGCGCTATAATTTTTGACTCCTAATAGTCACATATATGCGATCGGCATCATACAACGAACAAATTGATGAAGTTTAATTAAAATCAGGAAATGTATGTGGATGTTATTAGACACTTCCTGTTTCTCATTTCTCACCATAATTTCAACGCCTCGCCACAAGCAAACCATTCGAGATATCAAAAATCCCCTGGCAATTTTGCATCCCCAATGTCTTGAGATCATGTTGACCAAGTTTGGTGGCAATCGGGTAAAAAACCTGTGACAAGTATATCAAATTCCAGAGCATGCGCTTTTTACATAGCTCTAAATAGCTGACTTCCTGTTGGGTGGAGCCTATGACATGCAATACGAAAGTTGTTCGGCACAATGAGATCTATATATGTGTACCGAGTTTCATATGAATACGTGCAAGTATGTTTGAACTATACATCAACATTTCTGACTGTGTTCCAGGGGGCGCCGTAGAGCCCCTGTGCCACGCCCGGGTCTCAGCCTCTGCAGCCTCCTAATGGCAATAGATTCTATGGTGTGTGCAAATTTTCAAGAGTTTTTGAGCATGTTAAGGGCCCCTAAAGCCCCCAAAACTTTGACGAAAAATAAGAATACTAAACCCTAAATAGCCAACATCCTGTTGGGCGGAGCTTATGACATGCAATACGAAAGTTGTTTGGACTGATGAGATCTATATGTGTGTACCGAGTTTCATATGTCTACGTGCAAGAATGTATGATATATGGCCCTCCATGTTCCAGGGGGCGCTGTAGAGCCCCTGTGCCACGCCCATGTATCAGTCTCTGCCCGGCCCTAATGGCCGCAGGTTCCAATGTGTGTGCCAATTTTCAAGACTTTTTAAGCATGTTAAGGGCCCTAAAAAGCCCCCGAAACCTTGGAAAAAAAATTAGAATAATAAATAATAATAATAACAAATAATCCTAAGGAAAAACAATAGGGCTCTCGCCCTCCAGGCTTGAGCCCTAATAATACTTAGAAAAACAAGAGCCCCATTCACCCATTGGCTCGGGCCCTAATAATCCTAAGGAAAACAATAGGGCTCTCGCCCTCCAGGCTTGAGCCCTAACAAAACACACACACTTGCATTTGTGATTTACAGGGACTCTCCATAGGAGTAATGGTTTATATACTGTACAAACTTTATGTTCTATCGCCCTACACCAACACTACACCTAAACCTACCCCTCACAGAAAACTACTGCCAATTTTTGAATTTCATAAAACACCGTTTTGTAAGTTTTTTAAGCCTTTTGTTTTACATGGACAAAGGAAGTGTCCTCATAAACCATGTTTACGTTGTAGTACCCATATATATACACACATACATACAATAAAAATAATTATAAAAATATGCATGATATATAAACTTATATTAGTAATTTTAACAATTCTGTGAAGTTGAAAAGTTGCCACATAACAGGAATGAACCAAAACCCCCTCTAACTACGGCAAAAACTAGGGTCATGAATCTTTCCTTTCAGCTCTGGTGCCTCTTCTGAAGGCATTTTCCAATGGACAAACCGCAGGGACAGTGCTGAAATCATCCCGGTGCTTTATAGCTGTCCAGGTGATTTCAACCACTTATCCAACACAGTCGGCTCACGTTCACACAGTGTTCCTCATGACAGACAGCACCAGGGGAGATAAAAGTCTCTGGAATGCCTGATAAAATAGAGAATGTTTGGAATGGGACTTCAGAAAAAAGCTCCCACACAGATGTAACCGGATATTATGACTCTGAATGTGCAGTTCGAAAGGGATGGAAAATAGTCAAAACAACCATTAGGGTCTGTCTATTAATAGAGATTCTCTTCTATATCTGCTCAGTCTGGAGCTAGTCCCATTGTGCTTTTGTTTAGTTTTTTTTATTGATAAAATAATCAAGAGATAATATGTGTTCAGCTCCCTAAATTATTTACTTCTGAAGTGGAATTACATTTCAAAAGAATCTCTAAAGATTCACTTCAAGGTAATCTCTATCCAACGCAACCTCTTGGTGTGGGATCTAACCTGCCTGCTTGGATGGTGCGTTCCTGTCTCTAAGCCTGTGGATCCTGAAGGAAATGTCTTCTGAATATTTAATGTCTGGCTGCATTTTCAGGCAAGATATCAAATGAGCTGATCAGGAAGCCTGGGGTCTGTAGAGACCTATACCGGTCCAGCTTTCCAGATCCTGGAATCGTTTAGGGTCATTTATGGATATCCAGGGCCCTGGCAGCTCGAGAGTGGCCTTACTGGGTCAACAGAGCCTCTCTATAAACAGCTACTGAGCCTGGCTCACTCTCTGCTCCACAGCCTGGGGTCGAGGGTCACAGATGGTGCCTCTGAAGATGGCGGCTCACCAAAGCAGCCAGTCGACGTACAAAGCTGGCATTTCCACAAGCAGAGGGAGATCATTACGGCCGCTGTACAAAATATTCATGATAATAACAATATTACCATGGTCGAATTAGCAAGTCAAATATGCACACAGGCCTGCTAGCAGACGAGGCTTCAGAGACCACTTTGATCTTGTTGGCAAAAGCAACTTGATGATGGCAATTGAAATCAGTAAGAAGAGCTAAAGAGAGCAAAAGGAAGGATAGGTTTCCGCCCAACACGCCTTGACCTTTTTCTTCTTCTTTATGCCTTTCGTTCACAGCACATCATCTGAAAAATGATCTGAACTGAGAGACCATGAAAAGCTGTCATTTTAAGTAAATGTTTTCCCTTCGCCACATTAATCTTTTTCTTAAACCTTCGTGACTGATATTAGCTATGCAAGTAATTCTCCAATGGCCCAATTTAAGCCAGCCAGTCGATCAACAGCGAGGTTTCTGCTATGAGACGCTGGGGGAAACGTGTTAAAAAAAGAAATTGAGGCTTTCTCTAGACGCTCACTGAATAATGAGAACATCTGATGCAATATCATATAAAAATCAATGGACAGACAGGAGAGGCTGGTCTCACTGTGTTGTCATGTTTAGAATGAAATACTGGGATTCACTGTGTCGTCGGCAGGGTTGGAAAAGCTACTTTGAAACTACAATTGAAACTACTACTGCTACGGTTTAAATTAATTTAAACTGTAGACAAGCAATTTTGAAATATAAAAAATTAAATATCTCAAATAGGATCACATCAATAAAAATGAGCATTAACAACTACTATAAACACTCTACATAAAAATAAAAAAAAGTGTCATTTGATTCACAAACAATTCACTCTTTTGAGCGGTTCGTTTTAGTGAATCAAATACTTGTATAGCCTGATTCCCAAAATAACTGATTCTTATGTTAGAACAAAGTCCCTGTGTTCTTTAAATGAAGGGATCAAAAAGACAGGTTACTGTTTTGATTTTGTCTAAATCACTGTCCTGTATCATTTTTCAGAATTAAAGAAAAATCATTTCTTTCATATATTATAAGCAAAAGGGACAAATAACTGAAATATACCCAAATGAATCAGACTCAAATAGAATCGAGAATTGATAGTTAAAAAGAAAACTAATATAAATATATTACAAAAGGAAAGAAATTTCCAACTAAACAGATTCAGAATGATCAGACATTTTTTTTAATGTTTTTATGTCAACTGAGCTACTATCATGCTAATGAATCAATGTAGTCAAATTAGGTTAGTTAATTCTCCAACGCTGATCATCAGCCACAAATCAGTACTGAGCTCGATCTCATGGAAAACTCATAGAGGCTCATGGTTCTCAGTGATTTGTAGGTATAAGTAACTGAACTTAACTGACAGCGCTGACCTTCATTAAAAATCTTGCTAACTGGCTGTCATGTGGAATGACATTGGGGTTGTCCTCATTTCATGATTCGTCTCAAGCACAGTGAGCTGCATCCATGGCTCGCCTGCAGAAGCCTCAAGGTCAGGAACCGTGTCCCTCTGCTGTCTTTCATTCTCAAAAGCTTGGCAAGACATGGAGAAATCTAATACGAACCGTAGCAGCAAACATAAAATCGTGGGACAGGGCATCAGGTGCCAACATGCAAGAAGCACCCAGGCTTTGATTTTTAAATCTTCTTTCAATCTTTTACACCACACACTTTTAACAAGCCCCCAGAATGACTTCCAGATCCTTTCCCAGTTTTCCCTGGATGAGGGAACTGCAATGGGGAAAAGAGACAGTCCTTTACTCCCAGCCTGGCAGACAGGGATCCAAGACACAATTTCATGGTTTGTGGCCGGTGCACACCAGTGACTCCTCATCCCCTTGAAAGCAGGCTGGTTTTGGATAGGGATGACACCTCACACCCATTCGCATACGCAGCAGCCATCAAATATTAATCCCGGCCCTCGATTTTAAAAATTGCAAAGAGGTGAAAGCAACTCACCATTTTATTATTGATTTCGTGAAAATGAATCTCGCAGACCTTTTCCACCACATCCTCGTTCTCGAAAGTTACAAAGCCGAATCCTGTGAAGAGGGAGAGGATGGGAGAGAGAAAACAGGGGAAGAAAGGAAGGGAGGGGGGAAAACAGCTCATGATTGAAGTGAACCAACACAGAAGCAGTTAAATGAACAGGAAAAAAAGCAACAAATATCTGTTGATTGCTATTATCGTATGGAGAGGGCATAAATGAGCCATTGAGTCATGCAGCAATCTTCGTTTTATCTGGTCCTAATGCCATGCAAATTATGTATCTAGTACAGAGCAGGAACTCTTTTGCTGTTAAAATGATGAAGTCCTGGGCACTATTAAAATAGCTTTGAGTCTGCTCCTCAGAGATGGAGGAAGCTCAAAGATGTTTTAATGAAATTTGTAGAGCCAGCCAGCATCTGAATTCCATTACCAAATATTTGATGTTTCTTTGTGAGTTTTTCAATACGTGACACACTATTTTTCCTCATTCCTAAGTGCTTCTAATGAGGATCCATTTTCACCTCACAGAGCGCACCATCCATGAGGAACAGGGAACATCCAGTGATTATAAAAAAAATAAAAAAAAACATTGAGACCGAGTCTCAAACTAGATAACAGAATACTGATAATTTGTCACACACAATCACTTATGCGCATGTGCGCATGTACACATGACCAGAGGGCAAGAAATGATCTGAAACAAATTATAAACCCTAATCAGCTTCACTCATGAATGTTATTCAAGTGACATAACAAACACCCAGCAGATGCTTGCTATTTTCAAGAAAAGTTTACATTTAATGAAATGTCAAGTGGTGTAAATATTAAGGGAAAAAAATAAATCCTTACAACTTTAATACATTTATATATACATGTATATATAAGCAGTTTTCTTAAAATATTAGTAATAATGATACTACTACTAATAACAATCACAATTTTCGAAAAACAAAAAAAAATTATGCAGTTTTGTTTACAAATATATTAAAAGGACTTTTAATACAGAAATTAAAAACAGGCTTATAGCATGCACACACATCATCATAGAAGACATGTATGCAAGTGATTTTATGTATTAATTACATTATGTATTTTTGAATAATGTAATAAAAATGACAAAACATTTGCAGCCAATGGGCAGATACTTACTTTCTTCACACAATGGCTAAACAAAACTTTTACATAGGGGGAAAAATATTATTATTTTCTTATAATTACAGCAAACATTGAAATTTCTAAAAGTTGCCTCTTCATACAAGTGCACTCTCACACTTAGCGTGCTGCGGTTTACAAGCCTTCAAGCAACAGAAACAAAAAGAGCAAAAATAGAGCACTTGCCCTGCTGCTTTTAGACAAGGCTTTTGGCTTTTAAGAAAGTGAGAGATAAGTCCTGGGGTCAACAGGTCAAAGAGGTTGACAGCAAGTCCAAAACAGGAAGCCATGGAGCCCTTCTCAACACCAGCCGTGATAAGAACAGATGAAGAGGCACAAGGGGTGATAAGAGGGCACAGGATAAACAAGCGGTGGCCTCTGGTCCAGTGCTGTGTGACCTCTCAGTGATTATACGTACAGTTTGTTTTGTTTGGGGAAGAAAACACTGGCTGAATTAACTGCTCCCTGACTCCATGAAACAGTAGAATCCACTCCTCGCCCTGTTGGGGTAAACACAGAGGTGGATGTGGTGCTGTTAAGAGTCAACAGAATGCCATAGCTGTGCTGACTGATGGGGTATTAGCTACACTCCAACCGCATGAGGGCTTTGTATTGGAGCATGAGGTAATTAAGGGCAATTATTGTATGGACAGGCTGTAGGGGTTATCTACAGTCATTGCCACACTGTCATCTTCTCCAGAGTTGGATGACGGCCAGCACCCTCTCATCGACCCTTCAGCCCGGGCTTAGGTGGCCTCGAGGGTTGACATCATTGACAGGAAGTGAGTTATAGCAGCAGCCATCCCATGGGAGGATGCTGGAACAGGATTCATAGCCAATTACCTAGTGACCTCTTCGCTCGCAATGGCTTCCTGTACAAGCCTATTAGAGCTTCCCATGACTGATCAGACCTGATGATTCACTGCAGGCTGGACCAGGTCCTCCCATTGCTCCACTCCCCTGACTGCTCTGCTCCACCTTTCCAAGCACAGATCTGGGGGTGAATGAATGTAACTGGTAGTACTGTAAAAGTCACTTTTTTTCTTCACTTCATGTGAAAGAAAGTTGGTCCAGAGCCATATTCATGTCATTAAATACTGCCAAGCAGGCCCACAATGTGTAGGCTAATAAGAAAAGATTTGAATCGTATACCTCTACAGCTCCAATTGAATTCTTAAATTTCGGAAACGATAGATAGAATGACAGATAGATAGATTATTGCTGCTTGGTCTCCTCTATTCATCTACAGTATCTTTGTTCTTTGTTAAAAAGGACCCAGCAGGATTCATATTAAGCTGTGTTTTGTACAGTCAGGGCAACAATAACTGCATGCAAACAATGAGTCTAAAATGAAATATCTAAAAGGTGGCATTTGCAATGCTTTTCTACATGGCCAGGTGCTGCATGCTAAGTGCAGACTAACTCTTTAAAGAACGGCCCCCGCACATGGAGGAAACATCCCTGGTGATTTCAGCCCAGAGACATTTACATGTGTCTGCAGGCCCAAGGCTGATAGGGCTGCCTTTGAAATCATGAGAAGCAGTTAGTTTTCCATCTCGGGCCTCTGCGCCCTTATCAGCCGCACAGCGACCAGTTCTGACAACCAACAAATCAGCTGTCAGGAGCAATTTCTCAGCAGCCGGGAGAGAGCTGGCACGCATTGGGTGGTTCAGGGAGCCCAACGGCTACAGAGGGGAGGGGGAGGGGGTTACAGTACGTGCACCCCAGCAGGAAGCACCCGAAACTGACATTTCCCTGCCAATTGACAAATCTACTATCAATCTTAAAATTCTCACTACTCAAAAGTGCACAAATGAATATAGGAGAGACTAGGGTCAGATTCAACAGAACTTAAAGGATTAAAAAAAATAATAATATTTCACATCTAAGTTACAAATTGGTTAATGTTAAATGACAGGACTTTTAACATCTGAATCAGTACACATAAAAACAAATAATAATAAAAAAATCATTTAGAAATTGCATGTAAATTTTACAAACAGTTATAAAGAAACAGCAAGTAAGTCGCTGGGCTTAATTTTTTGCAATAGCCAAAATGGTCAAAATTATCAATTTTTCTTTTATGCCAAAAATCATTAGGATATTAAGTAAAGATCATGTTCCATTAAGATATTTTGTAAATATCCTACCGTATATATATTAAAACTTAATTTTTGATTAGTAATATGCATTACTAAGAATTAATTTGGACAACCTCAGAATTTTCAATTTTCCGAACCCCCAAATATCATAATGCACCCTCATAAAACATATTTATCTCGTCAAAAAAAACCTTACATACCAAATATTGTCAGATCCTAATAAACCTGACACCAATGGAAAGCTTATTTATTCAGTTTTCAGATGATGTATAAATCTCAATTTGAAAAAAATTGACATAGAAAAACTGAAATAGTATTTTCTTGTTAAACATACTACAATATATATATATATATATATATATATATATAATATATATATATATATATATATATATATATATATATATATATATATATATATATATATATATATATATTGTTTACAATGTAGCAAAATTATTATTATTTTAAAAAGTTTCCCATTTCTCAATTATTTTAGGTTGATTGAAATTAAATAGGGGTTTATCAGGATTAAAGCAAAAAGTATTAAAACCCTCCTGATCTTTTTGATATTGCTTATCTGTTGCAAAACTACAATATTGTAAAACAGATAATATGAGAGTGAAGGAATTCCAGTCAGATCTTGACAGATATATTTTTAGCGTTACCGTCTTAAACTTACCAGAATTTTCAGATTATCAAAGAACCAAAACTGCCAACCACAATCTCTAACTGCATCAAGTGTAGCAGAAAAAAATCTGGTAATGATCCACCACCATTGTCAGAGTTCAGGGCGCTATTGGCAGGGTGAGCTCTCGACTGAGCACTGGAAACGGCAGCAAATCAAAAACCTTCAGCGTTCTTAATGACAAGTGCAGCGCTGCTAACAGGATCTCTTAATGAATGAGTGCCAATACCGAGGACCCTTCTCTGCATCCTCTGCAAAGTCAAGCGAAGGAGAGGACGGGAACAATGCAAAACAACAGCTGCCTTGGCGCTGACGGAGGACATGTCGCATTTTTCCGCCTCGAACACCTCAAGGCATTATTTTGCTTAGTTAGTGATTTAACCACTCTGAACAGGCCATTTCCTTACATTGGAAACCACTTCTGCCTTATAGCCCACCTACACCAACGCAGCGCTTCTACAACATGACACGCACATCTGTTTTGAAGCAGTATGCTTGAGAGAGAGAAAAAAGAAACGCATCTATTTTTTTCCCCTTAACTTGTCTTGAGATCCCTCAATGACAACACATGGATTTCCAATCTCGGGGAGGATAATAAGTGTTAGTGGCTATTACGGAGGCGTCTGGCTGCCATCTCACACTTATTAGCCAGAGCGAAGCAGGCCGGGTCTCAACAGACACCCAGACATTCACAGCCTCTTACAAAACAAAGAGCCACTGCCACGCTGAATGCCAGTCCCCCTCGGAGACCAGCACAAATAAAATTAAAATGCTAAATCAATGAGCCTTCCTCTGACCTTTGCTTAAAAGCCGAGGGTGCCTGGAGCAGTTCAATGCATTTAAAGGGAAGAGGTACACAACCGAATCAGATATTATTACGGCCACCTCGTATCCTTTCCTGAGACCAGAGATGGTAAATAGATTGTGTGTTGCATATTAAATGGTGGAGGGAAATAGCATGCCTATGGACTTTCTCATGAATGCACAGACACGCTTGCATGCGCGTGCACGCAAAATGGCACAGACGGCGTTCCACCTGAAACTGTGATTCATACAATGGCATGCGAGATCAGATACTGAATAATATATGACCACAAGATGAATTCAGGATGGGCAATGCTAAAACAAGCACAACACTTAGTATAAACAAAAAGTCCTGTGTGCTGCAAAAGTTTGAAACCTCAAAAACTTCCTTTATTTGCATAAATACCTCAACATTCGGAACTGCGGCACTGACATGGTTGCAAATTCTATTCCAGCTTTATTCCTTAATTTCCTGATTTTGTTATTTCACATAATTATTTGTTATCTCTCTACAGTCAGTGTTTCAACACATTTTTTACCATTACATTTTCTTTGTTTGTCAGCTGTCTGTGAATCCTGGATTTTAAATAAATAAATAAATATATATATATATATATATATATATATATATATATATATATATATATATATATATATACACACATA
Source organism: Cyprinus carpio (assembly GCF_018340385.1). Taxonomy (NCBI): domain Eukaryota; kingdom Metazoa; phylum Chordata; class Actinopteri; order Cypriniformes; family Cyprinidae; genus Cyprinus; species Cyprinus carpio. The sequence continues at coordinate 18,407,147 of NC_056586.1, forward strand.
CATACATATACTATATATACATATACATATATTACATATATATATATATATATATATATATATATATATATATATATATATATATATATATATATATACATGCATATATTCTCACACACACACACAGTGCTGTGCAAATGTCAGTAGGAAATATCAGTGTACATTTTCAATCATTCCTTTTGCAATTAATTGTAATAATCCAGTGAGATTTTTGTATGCACAAGGAGTCTGACAACAGCCAGTGCTCCCCACAGAGATCTGATCTCACCATCATCAAGTCAGTTTGGAATGACATGAAGAAACAGAAATAAACGGAGACTTAATCCAGATGAACTGTGGCAATGTGTCCAAGACACTTGAAGAAACCTACCTGCAAAGCTACAGTACTGTTAAGAGTTTAAGGCACTTGTGTAAACATGCTGTAAAGTGAGGATGATTTCAAAAATAATGTCACAAATAGATTTTATTTATCAATTAACTTCTATTTACTAAATCAAATCAACTGTGTGTGACTGCCCTTTGCGTTTTAAACAGCTTTTGTCCCAAGTACACTTGCACATAGTTTTTCATGTAGCTTTAAAAAAAAAAAAAAAAAAGTGAATACTGAAAGGAAGCCACAGCCACAGAATAGACTGATTTAAGTTTAAGTTTAAAAATGAATCTTAGAAGGAAGACAATTAACATACTCTATGGCCATTATAATTATGTAAAAGGTAGGAATTTCCTTGATCACTGCTCTATAGTAGCTACCAATAAATGAAAATAATATACGGTCCAAAACAATATCTGTTTCACAGTTTCAGCTACATTTAGTTTCCTCACACCAGTAAGAAAGGAAACTTATGTCACAGCTGCAGAGCATGCTTTCTGCGCCTCACCCTGTAATAAATGCAAAGCTGCTTTTTAAACACTGTTTGCAGATTCTGAGGCATAAAGACCAGACCAGTGACATTAGCAGCTCCGTCTGTTACGGGTGGGTGGCTGCCACAGTGGGGAAGTGACAGGGCAACATCCTGCTACATAAGTTAGCATATGTCTGCGGTTGTGTGTCTGCATGCATATGTCTCTTTGTTCATGCGTTTGGAGAGAGTTAACAAAATTTTAAATTTTTTGGGGGGGTGCTTTTCCCAATATGCTCTTGCTATCAAATGTTGCCCTGGAAGCTAAAAATGAAAAGGAATTGTGATGTGCCCAGACAACAAGTTACAGCAATAAAATCAAAGCCAGTGTCAATTAATTTCTCCCAACTCTGATAAATGGGGCGAGTTTCTCATCTATTAATAATGAGAGCAGAAAGCACCACAAGAACATCTGTCAATGAGTTTCATTTTTTCTCCCGGCAGACAGTTGGCTGTCCCCTGCGCTCACATGTTCTGGGAGGAGCTCAATTCTTCGGCCCGAAGACACCCATGAGAAGTGGAGTGAATGATCCTTAGGAGTCAATAAATAGATTGGCATGCATCGATGGGAGTTTGCAGCTTTATTTACACTTCCGCTTAATCAAAAAGAAGATGGGCAGGGAGAAAAATAGCCTTTCGGTAAGCTCTCTGGAACTTGGAACTCTTGTAAACTAAATGAGACTAGACAGCGTAATCGATTGTAGCTCTAGCCACTCCACTACATTATAATGACTTGCGAGAGATGCATGGCTTTTGGAAAATCCGAAGAAAGGACCTAAAAAAGAATTTGGAAAAAAACAAAAAAAAAAAACAGAAAAGTGTGTAAAACTAAAACTTCTCGAAGCTTAGCACCATTGCTGATGCTTTATTAATCTTTTACTCCAGTCGAGTGTGTGTGAGGCGCAGTGGTAGATAGATGTCAAGGGTGCAGAGATAAACTAAACCGCAATACTAGCAAACTAGCAGGGCAAATTAATGCACCTGCCACTGACATGTTAAGGAACAAGCTCTATTAGCACTAGTGAATAAACACGCAGGCCTTCAATGTGTACTCTATAACAGTGATTCCCAACCTGTACACCAGGGGGGACTTCAGCAGCTCATAACAGGGAGAAAAAATAGATCTCTTTGGATTACATATTCCAAAAATAGTATTTGGATGTTTAAACCAAAACATAAAATTGTATGAATGTCTTTGTATTCCAAGTCCAAATGGAATCAATTTTAAACAGAGCAAGCAAACTTTCTGAGCAATCATTTAACAAAAAAATAAGTTTGTTAGGTTTTAAATGTACTGCTTTGGTGTAACTGAAGTACTTCAGCCTTCCTGATGGGGCTGTAGGTTACATAGTAAGACATAATGTTGGGAAAACAGTGATGTACAAGAGGTGTTTGCAATCACATCTAGGGAAACTGTGGGAAAAATCTGGGGAGTGATCCTATGATTGGGTGCCCTATCTTTGGCTTAAAAAAAAAAAAAAACATTAAGGTCACTGCCGTACCCTCGCAAGTGGCACAGAAGATTAATGTCAACATTAGGCTTTCCAAAAGCCACCTAACTAAAATACCAGCCACTTCAGAAGCAGCCATTCCTCCCTAATGGCTAATGATCTGAGTCCTTCCTCCCTCATTACAGAAGACGGATGAATGGAGAGGTGCGATATGTGCACAGTCAGCAGGATACATCTACACCAAATGTGGAGCACAGCTCAGAGAGAGAGGGGGAGAGGGAGAGATACAGGCTTTTTTTATGAAGCCAAACCTTCCATTCAATTATATCTATTGAATCAAGTGAGTAAAATCGCATAACACAAGTTAAAAGTAAATGATAGCTTACCAACTCAACCCAAATTGGAACTTAACTTTTTATGTGCAAGTGCCTTTTTGACCCCTGATTCTTCTAAAGGAGAACTATAAATCATAAGTCTTTCATCTCACCAAAATCTGTGGAGAGATCCAAGATATCTTTCCTAGGAGAAGACTTTAAACCTAATAAGATAGGAATCCATGGTTTGGATTTTGAGCCTGAAAGTCACAAAGACCTTTTTAATATCTCAAAAAGCAACACTGACATATGTTTGATAATAACTAATTTTAGGATTAAAAACATTTCAACTTGATAAGCTTCAACTGTTCCTGATGAATAATGTTACATTAATTAAATTTGGGATCTGCTGAAAGACAGACATACAGCACAATAGATAAAACAAAAGTGATATATAGAATGATAGAACGACAGAAAGACAGACAGATGGTTTATGTTGCAACTGATTCTGCTTTATCAATTCAATAAAAACCTGCTCTGCTCTCTGTGTAATTGCAGATGAAAACATAGTAAATGTCTACAGATGATAAGATCAAAAAGTAAATAAAAGGATGGGGAAAACGGCCAAAGGAAAATAGCACACAACTTATACAAATTCTTTACAATTACCAGAAAAGAAAGGATTACAAGGATGTAAGATATTAACAATGTTAGAATTTAATGTGAATATTACTTAAAATATCACTCTGAACTCCAAAGACCTCCTACATATCGCGTACCATCTGGTCTCTCACTCGACTCTGCGTGAGGAGTTGAGTCATTACGATTCAACATATTGCTATCTTTGACTATTTTATTCTGTGACTGATATAAATGAAGCTAACTGTAATTTCAGATCTAGTTATGTTTGATTGTCAACACACCAAATGGCATAACAAAACAGGGAGTAAAAAAACAAATAAATAAATGAGTCGAAAAACCAAAAAATCTATTCTTACAAACGATTGAGCCATCTTTTCACAATCATCCTCCAACATTTATCCCATTCTCATCTTTAACTATGCGAATTAGGCTTTCATTGTGTTTGTGGCGGTTCGACTGGCTCTGACAGGGCCGGTAATGAAGAGCCATATGGGACGGTGCTTTGAGCTCAATGCTTTCTGACAGTTCTTTCTTTCATAATCCATAAACTCCACGCAGTCTGCTGCCTTTTTCACAGGCGCTGGAGCAACAAGTCCAATTTCACCCCCTCTCCCCTGCAAACAGGCTAATGTGATTACACTTGCATCAAAACAATTTGAGCCTTAATTACAGCAGACACATCAAGGCGAGGGCCATGATAGGAATTTCTCAAAGGAAGCAATTGGCATGACGAATTAAGGAAAGAGAGATAAAAAAAAAAAAAAAAGTATTTAATAACACAGCATTCATTGCCGTAAATGCCAGTGGTGAGAGACGGCACCAGGCACCAGTGTTTACCCTTCAGAGTGAAATAAAATTGATCCATCTCACCGGAAAATTATTGCATCAGGGTGCCTAATTATACTCTCTACTACAGGTGGTCTTTATGTCCGTATCGAGCGCTATTGAGGTTTCTCTCTGGGTCATCGTGTGTGCCACAGAGATTTGGTAACATTGTTAATTTGAAGCTTAAAATCAAAATTGATATAAAACAAAAGTAAAGATGCATCTGTTCTCAGGTGTGAAGGGTCAAAGGTTAAGTTTCAAGCTCAGTTGCAGTCATGTAGGAGTCTGTCTGTCTCAACACCGTGAGCGAGAAAGCGCTCTTCCTCTATGTGCCATTGAAAAATGCATTCAACACATTTCACCTTATCTATCTCTCCCTTCGCACAGGCCTCTGGATCTCAATCAGTTTGACTAATTAGCCATTCCAAACTCTCTCCTAAACAAGCGCCAACTCTGTAACAATTAAACCGATGGATCTCATTACCGCACTCCTCTATTGGGTATTTAGAGTCGTGGCGCTAAAAGTCATTGTCCTTGAGCTGGGCACCTGAGTGAACACTGCATCAGGATATTACACGGAGAGAAGAGATACAGGAGTGAAGGTGAAAGAGAGAACAGAGAGAAGCTGATGAGCAATAAAGTTTGTTGACTGCTCTGAAGAGATATGCTGCTGATGGTTAAATTGTCCCTGACACAAAATGGCACCTTGACACAACCCAAAAATCAACCTCCTTATGTTTGTTGTAACACTAAAAATATTTACATTTACTATAAAACTAAAACTACTAATACACAAACATTGTGTGTGTGCGTGTGTGTGTGTGTGAGAGAGAGAGAGAGAGAGAAAGAGAGGGAGAGAGACAAAGAGAGTCAATATAAACCTCAACTAACTCGTAACTAGCTGACTGTTGGACGGCTAACCGATTAGCCAACCTTCGTGACCCATCTCTACTTGAAAATGGTTAAATTAGAATAAGTCACTGTTAACACATCAGCATCTGTGAGGATGTGAGATCAGTCAGGCTCTGCTGGCTTCCACACCCCCTGCTTTGTGTGTGTGTTCAGGAGTCTATTTTGTCCATGCCAGTGTATGTAGGTCACCTAGCAGCACTGGGCCATCAATTTCTCTGTCCTACTTAAAAAGACACACACTGGAGAAACTGGGAATTTTTTCAATTTTAGACTACGTACAGTACCCACTGCTTTTCAACTTGCATCTGTGCTGCCTGGTTTGGGAAAGACTTTTCACAACAGAAACTAAATTTGAATTTGGAACATCATAAAAAAATGGAAATGAAACAATAATAGTCTGCACACACACACACACGCAAAATATGAATAGTTTAGATAAGAAAGGCCATGCACACACAAATCCAATTTAGAGCATTGGCACAACAAAAAGTGCAAGAAAACAAGGTAGCCTCTGATGTTATCAACAGGGAACCCCTTAAAAATTAGTTTTTCTGGGTTCTGGTTAGTTGAAAGTTCTGTTTCAATAGATCAAAAAGCTTGAGCTTATATCTGGAAGAACTGATATAGTCCAGTTTTTAGGGAAAAGGAACATTAAAGAAGTGCTGAAAATATGCCCTGAAAGACTTCACCACTGTCAACAAACTGGGCAGGGAGGACTCCGGTCCAGCAGTGTAAATCTTTTCTCTGGGGTCGTGCCATCATGCTTTATCCTTCGGTTTCACACAACAAGAAAGAATAACATTTCTTTCCACAGTGCATAAATGCAGCTGGTGTAAAATTGAAGGTCAAATTAGTTTGCATCTATTAGCCATCAAATCCTTTGGGAATGCTAGTGTTACACCACACATCTCATGCCAGTGACTGTGGACTTTTTAAGTTACTTGACAAGAAAGTCATTTTGAGAAATCATGCACGTCACTAACTGTATTATAATTAGTGGAAATATTCACACGTTGACTGAAAGAGTATGACAGATAAAAGGCAAATGTGTTTTGCAGAGGTGGAGAGCGAGTGAGTGAGTGAGAGTGTTCCCTAACAGCACCTTTAGGAAATAAATAACACTGATAGTATGTAATTAGGCCACTCGCGACGACAGTGGCCAGACTGTTTATGTTTGCACACATATGGTACGATCAGAAAGATGGACTATAAAGCCATTCCTCATCGACAACACTTCTGCTGCAAGAGCCGACAGCTTCCCTAAGTCATAACGCCACCTCCACCGTCTCACAGGGCTTTAGCCGTTCAGGGTTTTTTTTGGAGATATTTGTATCTTGCTCAAATGCGGTGCTGATATAGTTTATCAGGGTGTTGTAAACACACCAACAGCCTGGAGGAATAACAGATGTTTGACATGGTTATGGTCCAGATCTGAAGCGTCAATGATGGGAGGAGCATAATTTATAAGTTGGACTCTTCCAAGAATCTCTTAAAATAGAGTAAAGACGTGGCCTTGTTTAAAGCACTAGGCAAGACCAATTTCTTCTTTAGTTGCTTCAAAGGTAAGCTTTCGAATTGCCTTAAAATAACAAAAGCACAACATAACAAAAAAAAAAATAACAAATCAAAAAGATTTACTCAGTTTTATGTTTATTTTTTTTAGTGGAAAACAAAAAGAGATATTTAAGAATTGCAAAATTTTTTATGCAACTCTTAAAAAAAAAAAAAAATCCATATGACTAATACTGTATGTTATACAATGTATCTGGCAGAACTGATATAGTCCCGTATGGAGCCTGTCCTCCAACAAAAAACGACCATATAGGTCGTTTGTGCAAGCACCTTATTACGACCTATTTTTACGTTTTTTTAACGTTAAGCGGCCTCTAGCGGGCGTAAAAATAATGACAGTATCGCGTTGCGTCTGTCGTCATGAAATGACGTATAACGTCATTACCAATCAAAACGCACGTTTATTTAAATGCAATGTGTGGACTTTTGTACACCGATCTCACAGTAATTCGTACATATTTTACTAGGAGGCTTATTCGTTCGAATGACCACACCTAACCCCACCCCCTAAACCTAACCCTCACAGAAATCATGCTAAATTATGATTTTTTGAGCATATACATTTTACGTGCACGTCCATTCTCGGGGATCGAACCCATGATAGCATGATTGCATTTCAAGGTATAACGCAATAATCTACCAACTGAGCTACACGAAACGCAAATCACGGTGCAAATAAAAGAGTACAAAGACATTAATATGAACACGACCTTTTGCCGATAGGGGCGCAATTGTAGTATACGCTCTGATGGGTCGTATTTCAGGGATTTGGACAAACGACCTATACGAGCGTATTAGTTGGAGGACAGGTTGCCCGTATGATATACCCCTGTATGCTAATAGATGTTATACAACAAAATTGTGAAGCACGCAACATCAATGAATGTTAATTGAATTAATAACATTAAGTAAATGTGACTACGAATTCTGCTGCTTTAAACATCATAAAAAATTTAAGTTATTTGATAAAAAATTAAAAACACTAATATATTAAAATATTATTGCAATTTGAAACAAATGTTTTGTATCATATATAATATAAGCTGAATTTTCAGGAGTCATTACTCCAGTCTTCAGTGTCACATGATCCTTCAGAAATCATTCTAATATGCTGATTTGGCACTTAAGTAACATTTATTATATTATCAATGTTCAGAACAGCTGTTCTGCTTCATAGTTTTATGGAAACCATGATGCATTTTTTAGGGGTCTTTGATTAGAGTTATTTGAAATAGAAATCTTTTGTCACATTATAAATGTCTTATAAATGTCTCCTTGCTGAATAAAAGTAATCATTTCTTACTGACCCCAAACTTTTAAATGGTAATGTATGTTGAACTTTTATTTCTTTATTAATTTTATGTATACATGTGGGTTTCGAATGACACCAGGGTGAGCTATTTTAGGTGAACTATTCCTTAAAAAGCAAAGGGTTCCACAGCAACCCAGGAAGTGATGTGGAGGAGGCCGGGTATGGTGGGCTGCATTTGCACGTTGCACATGTCAACCGTTCTGCCAAAAGCCTCCTGAGCACATTTGAAATTTCATTAAGTGCAACATAATTGCTTGTACAATCAAATGTGAAAATGTATATTATAGAGCCATTCCAGCACATGGGCTCTATTTTAATCACCACGTCTGGGACGGCGCCAAGGTGAATTAGCAGAAATTAAAAGCTCTGCTGTGTGGTGTGTCTTTGTGTCTTATTCAGATGCTTGGCACATCTGCTGTCCTTTTTGAGGATTTCTTCCTTAAGATACCACCAAATTCACGTCCATCAAAAATTTAACGGTGCTAGTTATGTAGGAGCAGCCGCCAAGGGAGAATTCCAGCCAAAGACGAGCATTAAATACACACATTCAGCAGAGATGCTTTTCAGGACTACTCTGAGAGACACTGGAACGGCAGAGAGGGATTGATGATGAACATGGGACAGACACAGAAGCTGACACAGATGTTACATTACTGGATGCTTCATATGAGGCCTTAGTTGGTATTGCCCTCCCGTGTCATTGCTCAACAGTAAGGACTGTCTGCAAGTCCAGGACCAGTGCTGCGCTGTCAATAATCTTACATCTGTTGATTATGTAGCATTTGTTTTTAAGCCCGAACATTACTAGCTTTCAGTAATTGTTGACGAAAAAAGTAAAAATGTGTTGAATTAGTTAAAATGGGAAAGCAAAACACCTTTTGAACCTACTTGTCATGGAGTTACATCATTAGTGTATAATTTCCAGCTACTAATGCAAATAAAATTCTTATAATAATAGCTGAAAATTATACACCTATAATGTTACTCAATGATAGCAGGATAAACAAACAAAAAATGAAACAATGTAAATAAACAGTTAAAAACAAGTACAAAAATCAAAAACAATAATAATAATTTAAAGATTTTTTTTTTTAAATGTGAAAAAAAAAGTGTGTAAAAAATCCCTACTGTGTGCAAGCGTGTAATGGGACTGTACATGACCAACAATCTGTTCATGCATACCCTTCTCAGCATCCCTGGTGTTACTGTAGCTAAGAGTAACCCTTTGCCTTGTTTGGAATTCTGATACACTTTGAGGTCAGCACAGAGAAGTTCAGAGGATCTAAAACGAATGGAGTTAATCCTCCACCCCAGGGCATTCCAGAAAAACTCAGAGGCTGGGAGAGTGTATTTGTCCTGGAGACACTATCTTAGGGAAGAAAGGCCAGAGGATAAGCTCAAGTCAATCAAATTTCTGCAATGTCATGCCTCATTACTTTTTTTATTGATTTGTTGGCGTCAACATAAGCAGCATTAACATTAGTCAGCCTCAAAATTAAATAAATGGGCCAAACTGAGTTAAAACCACATTAAATGTGCATCACAATTGATTTTCTGGCATTGAGCAATGAGCAAAAATGGAAGGATTAAAAATAACACCAAAATACAGATAAAAATACACTATATTTAATAAATAATTGTTGTTACTGTATGTCCATCCCTAAACGATCAGTATTCTGAGCTGGTCTGAACTAAAGGAAGCTAAATGCTTCGTGTTTTTTTTTCTTCTCCAGACCATTTTTTTTTTAGCCTGAGGCATTTTATCCTTCTTTAATTGCCCTTTAAGATAGGCCTGATCAATCCGATGGCCTGGATCCCAGCTGTGCGCTACTATTAGCTGGGCTTTGAAGATGTGCTCTGAAGGGGGCCTCACATTCATCATCTAATTCATCTAAAGGTTACTCAGATAGACCGGACAGTGGATGGCCTCCAAGAACTGCCTTTTTGTTGTTGTTATTGCCTGAGACAATTTTTGTGCTGCCAACGTTCAGGGCTTATTAAAGAGCCAATAAGATGGGCCTATGATACCTGTGGAGTTAGCCATAGCATTAACGCTAAGGTCTCCAAACAGATCCAGCTGTTATCGCAGAATTGAGGTACTTTGCAGAGGTCAGAACCCAGATGCTGTGAAAGAAAACCTCTGGCATTTCTCTTTCCCTTTTGCAAACACGCACACAAACTCACCATGTAGATAAATAACCTAGAAACACAAAATATTGAGCTGCTCGTTCAATCTTTGTCACAATCTCCATCAGGTACCTGCCATGCATTCTGAAGAGCACTCAATGAAAGTGGCTCACGATCTCTCACAGTGTGGCAGAGCTAAATGCTTCACTGAAAAGAGGAGAAGTTGCTTTCATATTACACAAAATGCATGCCTACAGTCAATTTCCATAATTAACTGCCTATGACCTAATGATCTAAAGGATCTAAAAATCAAGGATGTCATTAGTAAGATCAATAGATCTATGCTTTCTATAAACCAAAAGGTGGTATTCATGAAAAATACCAGCCTAAACACATTTAAGGATACATTTCCAGAGCAGTTGTGCCACTTTTGCACAATATTTCAGTGCAAAAACCTGCATCTAATCACTGTCAATGTCAAGCTCAGTGCTATTAATATTGCAGATCACAGAGGTGTAGCCTACACAAGCCAGCACTCAAAACTGACTTGCAGGAAGGGAACTGCACTGTGCAAATAGCATTCAGCACTAATTTTGTTGCTGTGTTTGTGCCTTTACCTCATTTACATAATTATTATAGTGTATCGGGTGCTAAACAATGTAATCAGTACATACAAACACAAACCACAATCAGTGGACGCAATTCATTCTTACTGAATTTTTCACAAACTGAGTCTATAAAACTGCCAATTTAAATAAATTAATAGAGAATATAATTAATGAGAATCAAACAAATGTCACAAAATTAAACGTATTGCCTCACTCCCTTAATGGATTTTATTAAAATAAAAATAATGTATTGTTTCCATTAGAATTACCTATATATTATATTAGAATATAGTAGAAATAAGCATTATACACATTTATTAATAAAGAACAGCTGTTGACAACCACCGCCAACTAAAACCAGGAAATATAAAACATCAACACTGCTCTATAATTATACTCAGGTCATTTAGAAAGCAACTATATGTGGCTGATTTACCAACACTTTTAAAACAAAAGAGGACGGATACAGAATCATGACCAATAGGGAAAGAGAAAGACAGCAAAAGAGGGATTCAAAGCCTCGAATCATATAGTACAAGAGAGAACAACAAGCTCAAAGCCTCAGAGAGGTGGGGCCATGCTTCAGATTTTGATGGCATGCAAGTGGACACGCATTAGCAGCATCTCTGGGTATTTGTAAGGGCATAAGAGTCTCTCCACACAGCCCCTGGGAAGCTCTCACAGAGAGCAGCTCTGCCCTCTCCACTTCCACCCACTGTTCCCTTCACAGTGTATCCTGAAGGGGGTCTGGAGAGAGCAGGGAGCAAATTACTCCTTCATTAAGAGATAGCCCTCCCTGTTATCATGTCCTTGTAATCCTTCGCCATGAAGCTGCTTTTAACAAGGTTTAATGTAGCTGAAAGCTGATGCTAAATAATCTATTGCAGATAGCATGGCGCTGGCTGAAATAGAGGATCCAGTGGACATAATCCTGAGGGTCGTGCTCTAATGCAGTGTGGCTGAAGGAGAAATTGGCCGTCTGGCAGTACACAGCCAGGGCGGGCAGACTAATGATGCATCAGCGTCCATCATAACATGTCTACGCTTTCATACTTTTGCCCTTCCTCTCCATCTCTCTCTCTTTCCATATCTGCCTCCATTTCCAAGGCTCCACTCTGCAAAAAGGCATGAGGTCACTGGAGGAATTAATGAGCATATGCTTGGTCAAAATGAACTTGTTATGAGTCAATAAATGAATGAAAGAATTAATAAACGAGTACACAGAAAAATATGTTAACCTCATTTGTTTTGCATTAGATGAATGAAGGAACACAAAAGTACAAAAAATAAAAACAAATATGAATAAACAAATGAAAGTGTTTTAATTATCTGCTTTAAGTAAATGAACATATAAATACACTGGTAAACAAAAGAATTAGAATTTGTTGCACATTAGGTGGATGAATAAATTAAGCTTCGATCTGACATCGAAGACTCATCCTCTCTGCACTATCAGACGCAGAACAATAAGGCAGATCTCACTTGCGTGTGGCCTGCCAATCCTCTCTTTGCTTTTCTGGCCCCACAGCCCAGACTGATAAAGAAATAAGGCGTTCCTGAAAGATATTCCTCCACCTGTCTCTCTCTTGCATACGTGAGGGGATCGCTCATGGGAAAATGTCACTGGCTATCATTTTTATAATTTGATTCATACCTTGTCAGAAATCTACTTACGCCTCACATGCTGGCGGAGTCAAGAAGCTGTCCAAGAACAGCTGGAGGTTAAACAGATCATTGTACATATTCTCCCTACAACTTCCTTTAATACTTCATCAGAAGTACAAGCAGGAAGGAAATGGAGTTTTAATATTTTTCATCCTCCCACAAAAAACACTCCAGGGTTTCTTGTAGTCAATGAAAGAACTGTACATACAGTGGAGTCCAAGCATCCACACTGACCACATTAAAAATCTTAACTAGAAAAAAATATCATATGAATTAGGCATGGGCCGGTATGAGATTTTGACGGTATGATAACCTTAAGCAAAAATATCACGGTATTGTTGTTACAGCTCTGAAATGTGTTATTTTTAAATGACTGGGTAAAAAATATATATATATTTTTTCCCCCGCTGGACACAATATATGTTGCTTTTGAGCAACATACAGAATATTAGAAACAGTAGAATTAATTTATTTTGTTCTTTGATTTGTTTTCTAAAAAGAAAAAAAAGAAAGACTGGCATCTTTATTTAACCTAAATCTGTAATTACAGTTATTTAATTTTAGTTATATAATTCATATACATATAATTTATATCATTTCATATCATTTAGTTATATAATAATAATCATACACATAATTTGATTTAATAATAACCCAATTTGAAGCAAAAACAGAATGTTCTGACAAGCTTTGTGAAATTATACCACGTAAACTTTTCAGAAGACAGTCAGCTCCCCTCAGAAACACATTCATATAAACCCCCAAATCAATATTGAGGATTTTTTTCGTGCATCATGAACAGTAAGTGATCTGCCTGCTACAGTATTTCTCTCTGTGCATCCATCTTCAGTGTCTCTGGCCTGTGTTAACGGATGTTAACAGACTTCATATTTTCACATAAATGACATTTTGGAAAATGATCGCATTGCAACGCAGTCTGTGCAAGTCCAGAACAGAGATTTGCAATAAGGCAAAAAACGGCCAGTTGCCGATCATGTGAAAGCCAAAGTATATTTCCGCCATCCGCGCACCATCGGCATTGCGTTTTTTTTTCATCATCGACAAGGCTCCCGGACATCCGCGCACCCCGTGGTACTGCGCATGTGTCGAGCTCATCCATCTGCGCTCATCTGCGGTTGCGTATAGTTTTGAAAGCTGTGCGGATGCAGCTGTGCGCGAGATGGAAATTAGTTATTTTAAATTGTATTAATATTTCACAATAATACTGTATTTTGATCAAGTAAATACAGTTTTGGTGAGCATAAGGAACTTTCATTACATTAAAAAATTAAAAATAAACAAAACCATACATATTGCCATTATCCATGCTCATGTTGCCATACATATGGATTCACCGTTCCTTGTGGTTGAGCAGGTGTTTGGTGTAAAAGGTGTGAAAGAAAGCTGTCAAATGATGCTGAGACACTTTCAGTATTTTTTTCCCATAGATTTTAACGTATAACCCCCCCACCCCCCAGCTCTTTTGGGTTGACAAGTTTTCATAACTTTTTTTTTTAATAGAGAAGCAGCAGCTCACCATGATCTCTTCCTGTGAGCATCACTCTCTCTCAGAGCTCTTTGATTACTAAAGCACTCTAGAGCTTCTCTTTTCAGCTGCTGTCTCACATGATCATATCTGTTCACATTCCCATTAAAGTGTGTGGGCCTCCTTTAATTCAGCTTATCATTTATTTAATGATACCTCAAAAGCTGGTAGCTTATGAACATCAATAATCCTTACTGATAGTAGCTGAAAAGTGGTCTTGTGTAGTCAATGTTTAACGCCCAGTTTTACCATGACTGTGGAAATAATCACCTTAATTAATGGTAGGGAAAAATTCTTCAGCACTGATTTTAGTACTGACATCTTTGAGAAAAAGGAGGGACAAACCATTTGTAACTCAAATTATTTTTTATAAATAAATCTAATGTTTTTAGACAATTAGTAGACAATTAGTAATAAATTTTGTGCAGATTAACATCGGGTTTCAGTCACTATTTCATATTCATTCCGTTGTCTGACAACAGAAACAGTAAAATATACAAATGAAAACAGTTTTATTGAGAATTTAACTGCATCAAAGTACAGTATGTGGGCACAGAGAGGCCAACAAATGTAATAATAAATAATAAATGTAGATTTTGCATGTTCAGAAGAAGTGAGCTACCCTGTCCTGCGAAAATGTAAACAGGCTTGTGTAAGTGCAAATGAAGAGAAGTAATGGGAACCTGGTATTTGTTCTTTTATCATGTGTTTAATAGACATAGAAAAGTTATTTGAAAAACATCTATGACCTTTGAAACACATCTAGTCTTCATGCTCTATGTTGATTATGGTTTCACCAATTATAAACATACATTTGCATTAAGCATCCATATTTGTTCATGCCCATGTTGATTAGAGTATTAAAAACTTAAAAGTATTAATTTAAGGTACATTTAGAACAGATAAAAATGTGTGTTAACTCATGACAATCATGCAATTAATTGCGGTTAAATATTTAATTGATTGACAGCCCTAATATATAATATACATATTGATAATATATATATAGCCCTATATATATATATATATATATATATATATATATATATATAAGTGTGTGTGTGGTGTGTGTGTGGTGTGTGTGGTGTGTGTGTGTGTGTGGTGTGTGTGTGTGTGTGAATATGAATATGAATATATATGAATATTATAAAAAATCTTTTCAAATTTTTTTTTAATAATAACAATATGTATAACAAACAATAAGCCTGAGCCACATTAACTTGGTTTGCTGTAAAATGAAAAATTCCTATGACTTGGAAATTTTTTTGTATTCGCATTATGACGGACTGAATCAAAACCATAAGGTGCCTAAAGAGTCCCATCCCTAATTCTGACAGAGAGGAGACTCCCCATGATTCTTCGGAGTTAAAATCTCAAAGCTTCCCCACAGGACAAGAAACCTGGAGGAAACTGTTACAGCTACTAGAATATCAGGCTGAAAAACAAATCATTTTTTTACATCTCAGAAAAGACTCTGTCTCCTCCTTTCCTTAGTACTGAAGTCCTCTGATCCACTACAAAGTCAAAGCACATTGCCTGGGATTTCAAGAACAAAGCCGAAACAGGTAGCTGGTCCTGAAAGACAGAGGAGTGGCTCAGTGTTGTGAAGTGGGAAACCGTGAGTGACCAGTTTAGTCTCTTGTATTAGAGCTCAGCCTTTGCCTGTTACTTAGTCGTGGTCTAGTGGTTAGAGAGTTTAACTCCTAACCCTAAGGTTGTGGGTTCGAGTCTCGGGCCGGCAATACCACGACTGAGGTGCCCTTGAGCAAGGCAATGAACCCGGGCGCCGCAGCATAAATGGCTGCCCACTGCTCCGGGTGTATGTTCATGGTGTGTGTGTGTACTTTGGATGGGTTAAATGCAGAGCACGAATTCTGAGTATGGGCCACCATACTTGGCTGTATGTCACGGCACTTTCACTTTTTTTTTTTTCACTTTAGCGAGAGAAATAAAAGTACATATAAAAATTGTTCAATCAAATACAAAAATGTCTATTTTGCACAAGAATCATGTGCTATGTATTTTTATGCTTATAAGAGTATCACAGCATCAGCTTAAGAAGATGTTAATGCCAGATGCTACTGAAATCAATAGCAAATTTCTGCCTGTTTTCCAAATCGGTCACTTAAAAGGTTTCATTTCAACTAGGAACCTCATTAGGTTTGGGAAAAAAGCAATATAAGCCAGTCAAATACAGCATCCACGTCATGAGATGTCAAATGTAAACAATATTGGCAATTGTGGTTGCAAAACAATAATGTTTCTCTTCCTTTTGATAAGAGCACACGCAATCATGATTCTTCCTCTCCGTCACCCTCCACCACCCGCAGCTCTCTCTTCCCCTCTCCCTCTGATTGTTTCAGGATTGTTTTAGAGCTAAAGGAGCTCTTATCTGCATGCCTGTTAACGAGGCCCTTCATTAGCAGCGGTTGCTGCCTTTCAGCATGCCTTTGTCACCATGGCAACCACAAAGCGTTGTCACTCAGCGCCGGGACATCTTCATCAGCCTAAGAGTGATGAGGAGTGTCGCATCTTTTAAAGCCATCGTATTCAAAAACATCTCGGAGCAGGAAAACAGCGTTGCATTCTGGGATATTCTTTTACCCAGCCTTTTCAGTGCAAGCACACGAAGAACAAATAAACAGCATTTTTCCCCCAATAAATGTGTTTATTACACATGACACCATTCGTTTTGATCTCCACATATCTCTGAGATTTTCAATACATGTCAGACATGTGGCGTCATGGCTAGCCTCGCCTAGCTAATAACGGTCTGTGTGCTTTGAATATGTGCCGTTCATTCAAGTGTCATTACGGCTTTAAACCAGCATCAAAAAAGCTGAATGTGTTTAGGCTGAATTCTCACCTCAGAACCTCACCTCCCATTAATCTTCCTCAGAGCGGCAGCAGCAGGCTGCTTCTCCGGCTGCTCGACGAGGGAGGAGGTGTGGATGCGAGGGGTATCAATGAGTATAATACTATATTCTTCTCTTTATTGAAAGTGACACTTCACGAATAAAAGCTTGGTGAACACCATAAAGACTATTTCATATACAGATATGGTGATTATTTACCAGCTATAGTCGTGACAGAGTGAAAACAAACAATGTAATCTTATGCTTAGCCTGTCGCCGGTGCGAAATGTTCCTGCAGCTGAGGAAATTAGCTGCTGAGGCTCTCTGTGCGACTTTAAGGAAAGGTGTTAGTTAGAACTGCGGTTCTGGATCAGACGTTTGTCACACAGGAGAAGATACAGCTCAGAAAAAGGAAATATTTGATCAAAAAAAAAAAATCTCACCCTTATTAACATATGAAAGTGCTTTGATGTTTATATTTTGTAATAATTATTATATATTTATAATATTATTAATGATAATATTTTCAAAAATTATTTGTGTAGTATAGTGTTTTATACACACACATACAAAATACACTCTGATTTAAAAATGAATCAGTCTGATTCATGAACAAATCAATCCAATCTGTCAGTGGCTCATTTCAGATTGTTAACAAATCTAACTAATTTTGACTCCTCAATAAATGAGTCTAATTTGTGAACAAATCAGTTAAACACAATGATTCATTCACTGATTAGGTTCGCAAGTTTAACACGCTTATACTGCCTCCCAATTCCCCTCCTTATACTATGCCCTAAATGTATATATTTTTTTTGTGAAGAAAAAGTACATACTTTTGAGTATGTAGAAGAATAGTAGGCAAGCTTTGGGACATACTACTTGGTCATAGCTGCTTCTTTGACAGACGCTCTGTTGCTTAGTTACGTGCATTCTGTCACTGTTTAAACTGCCCTGCCAATCATCTTCTCACTTAACATCATCCACATTTAGTTTAATTTGATTTCCTACCATATTGGAGAGAAATGAAGAGGCACGTTGATCTGCTAGTCGCGGGTCTATCATGCCGAGAACTCCGCTCATGTGTTTGCATAATGATGCATTAAAAAAAAAAAAACAAGTTCACAGTGTTGCTGCAGATGCAATATAATGTGGATAACATTAAATTAATATTTTTCATCAGGTTAGACATTGATTATTTATCACTCAAATCCCTTTCTCTACCTGTCTGGCAGCCGTGTATATCTGCCATGTTTGTAGATTTTAACCCTTTCTATGCATGTTTGTAGTTCTAATCGAATCCTCTTCCACCGCGCAATGTGTTTTGGGCAATATTAGCCGTTAGAGTGTGCATCGATCTGCACTTCTAATTCTAATTCGTTTTTAAGTACGTTCATAATAAATACGCTTTAAACACTAGCCCAATCGTGTTTCAAGGGGGGTCCACCGGTATTTCTGGGGGTAAAATACACGTTTTATGGAGGGGTTCCCCAAAACGCGGACTTGGTAACACTGTAGCGGCAACTTGGTACTTCCTCTGAAGAATACTTAAATGTGTCTGACTTGAAGCTGCGCTGCTCAGACCGATTAGTGTGTGTCATCAAAGTACTGTGAGAGCTATAAGCGAGCAGACGTCTCCTCATGCTTTCTCTCGCCGTACTTTAATGTCATACACCAATCGATCTTCAAGTCCACTCAAACACACCTCTTTACTCTCGCGTGTCACGTGACCGAGTGTAAACGCAGCCTCTGCGATTGAAAATTCATATCGCGATATTATCGCAAAAGCAATTAATCATTCAGCCCTATTTAGAACATACTAATTCTATTTTCGAATACTATTTAGGATGGATAGTATGCGAATTTGGACGCAGCATTAATCAATTAGAAGGCTGCAGTGGTTGTTGAGTAAACAGCTCACTGAATTTTTTTTTTGGGAAATAATGACTTCAATTTCAGTCTATCACACAAAAAAAAGCTTTTGTAAATCTTAGAAAATAGTGCATTTCACAGAAGAAATAAAAGCATACAGGATTGGAATGACATGAGGGTGAGTAAATATTGACAATTTTCATTTTTGGCTGAACTCTTGCTTTCAGCAAATAAAAGGATGTTTCGCAAACAAATAAACGAAACAGATCACGAGCGGGGCCATCCCCGACACTGGCTTTGTCACTGATAATAAACACACAGGAAAGGAACCACAATGCTTGAAAAAATACACCCTTTCCATCTCCGTACCCTGCCGAGGTTGTGGGCCACCATTACAGCTGTGCAAAATAATGCGATCACCACAAGTAAATACTCTTAACAGGCCATGTCAGAGCACGCAAATAAAAGGTGTGTGTGTCTATACACGGGTGCTTGTATGTGTGTGGTGATCAGCGCACATTACTGTGGGGCCTTTGTGCTTCAGACCGCTCCTGATAAGCTTTTCCATTGGCATTGTTCTGAAGAGATAAAGCCTACTGAAATGAAATCTAAAGGCTGAAAGAGCCCATTTTCCTCTCTCTCCTTCTCTTATTCATTCTCTCGCTCTCTATCGCTCTCTCTGTGAGCTTATCTGTCAGAAAGGCTGAAGAAAATGGACAAGCTGTGAGAAAAGTCCAGGTCGACCACCTCCGTCTCCTGCTCAGCCTTTTTCAAGCTGACCACCACCAGACGCTCCTGTATCTCTGGCGCACATGACTCAAAGCCCTCGCTTCGGCGTAATCCCACCAAACTAGCCGCCAAACGGGGCAACGTGGCCGGCGCAGAACCAATTATGCCCCCACAGGCTGAAGGACCAGCGCGTTGCAGCCTGCAGCTGTCAAATTCACAATAAAATAGCAGCAGGCATTTTCCAGATACCCTCATCCCAGAGTCTGGCACCTCTCAAACAGAATTTAGCAAAAACTCTCTCAACTGCTCATTTCTAGCTGTGTCAGTCTCTCATTCTCTCTCATATTGTGTTGCTTCCCTCTGGCGAGTGCCACCTAGGAGTTGTTCTCATTAACCTTGTGCACCTGTACTAGGCAGCTTTTAAAGGCAGAAAAATACCCTGCCCGAGTCAGTCAGATTCATTTTGTGAGCCTGTGTTGCTTACTGCTTGATTTGAGTCTGATGAAACCTTTTTCTTCTTCTTCTCCTCTGCGGCTCTCCTCTTTAACCTAAAGGCATGTTTGAGCTAATTTCTCCCGTTAGTATTGACATTTTCAGCACACATTTCCAAAGGCTTCTTTCAACAGGTCCTCCCTCTCCCCACGCTGTTATGAAGATGGCTGTTTAAACATGGTGACTTGCTGAGTTGCCTTAAGGCAAATGTGATGTGATTACGCGAACCCCTACACATGAACACACACATACTGTTTCTAGTGGTCCCAGAACATACATACATAAACTAGTGACAAGTACATAGGCTGGAAAGAGAAAAAGAAAATAACATATATTATACATCAAATTATTATTATAAAATATGAAATAAAAGCTTCAAAATATAAGTTTGGTATATGCATACATACATGCATACATACATACATTTTAATTATTACTATTTTTAAGTTAAAAATAAAAACATGGAATGTAATAAATACACAATAAAATTTTAAAAAGTTGTCTTTGAAGTTGTTCAAATGAATTCTTAGCAATTCATATTACTAATCAAAAATTAAGTTTTGATATAATTGCTGTAGGAAATTTACAAAATATCTGCATGGAACATGATCTTTACTTAATATCCTAATGATTTTTGGCATAAAAGAAAAATCGATAATTTTGACCCATACAATGTTTTTTTGGCTATTGCTAAAAATATACCCCAGCGACTTAAGACTGGTTTTGTGGTCCAGGGTCATATATACTACCCAACTGTGAAAACATGCAGTTTTGTAGTATATGCCGTTTATTTACTCTCTCACACATAAAAGTGTCAACAACTTAAGTCAGACCACATCTCCAAGGAATGCTGCGGACAGGAGCATCACTCCAACTTGACAGACACCCCGACAGAAAGACATAACCGGATAGACTATTAATTGCCCTTTCTATGCAGACCATGAAGCCCTGATATGTCTACAGACAGTGAAATGTCTCTCTCTCGTGACCCCTACAAAGATTCATGGAAAAGGTTCAGCCCCTGGCTATACTTAGACACCTCACAGAGAAAAAAAAGTATATCAGTAGTCCAACAAGTATGGATGGCTGATGTTTCTGAGTAGACAGACAACATCAAGGGAATTGCTTTGTTTCAACCTAAGGGTCACAAAAAAAACTAAACAAAAAATCTCTGCTCGAGTGTCAAGGTTGACTGACTGGAAGAGAAGTGAAGGTGTTTTGTCCATCTCAGGCCACAATTAGGCGTTTCACAAATCAGGTGCAGGAATCTGAAAAGTTTATTTTGCTTGATTATACATTATACTAATTATATTGTTCATGAGTATAATTACTATGAATTATAAGGTTTATAATCATTAAATAGTGGCAAACATGTCTCATCCAATCAGAATTTAGTCTAGTGTCAATTTACGCTGCAGATTGTTTTTTTTTTGCACTGCAGCCAAACAATACTCTTCAAAAAAAAAAAAAAAAAAAAGATAAAATCTTGATTATTTCCAAAAAATTTGGGGGTGTGGTTTTTATGTGGATTCAATCAACATATTTCCATAGGATCTCGCCGTTGAATGGGAGTGAGGTATGGAATAAATAATGCATGAAATGACTAAATAATGTATAGTGTTTACTACACAAAGGAGAGCAATAGCAAACTGTTTGTTCGTTGGATCAATTTGTTCCCTTTCATTTGTGTAATTGTAATTAAAACAGAATGTCTGAACTGCGGTATGTGGCAGCATAGACCGGCAGCACGAGGCCCTTCCATCTTCCTTCTCTTATCAATTAGTGGAACAATAATATCGTTCCCTCGCTGCAAGAGCCATTAGCATTTTGATTGAACATCTCAAACACAAAGTGCCGAGGCTGTGGAACGCAAGAGGACTGTCTTGTGCCACGCTGTTACCTGGCTTTCTCCATTGGGACCTGTCACTTTCTTCTGACAAAAGCCATGGAGAAAAGTGGGGGGTACTGGGGGAAATAGAGTGACGAGACACAGAGGGAGAGATGGAGAGATGGTGTGGGATGGAGGGAGACAGGTACAACACGTCTGAGGAGGGAAAGAGAGGATTGGGAGGTTAAAGTGGGAATGTGTGTGTGTGTGTGAGAGTGAGATTTCAGGTTGTTGTTTTTTTTAAGCCTCAGCTGGTCTCTCAGTTATGAGAGATTGCAGTGGTGCACTAGGACCTCACAACGTCCTCTTTAAACAGAGATTTCCTCCAGAACAAACCCTCTGCACACATATTCAGCCAACACATTCTCCTGAAAAGACACTCAGGAAGCACAAGAGAAAGCCTCAACTCTATACAGAGCATTCCCAAAAACCACTCGAACTGGTTTGTTATAGATTTGAGATGCACAGTTTTAGTGCTTCTTTAAAAAGTATTTTAAAATGTAAATCATTCCTAATGTACAGTACATTGTAAGTTTTATACATTCTACTGTAATGTTCACATTCTTCAAATGAAGCAGCCATAAAAACGTAAAATTTGAAGCATGTAAAATTTTAGATTAGAGCTAAATCATCAAAAATGTTTATTGTAAAACACCACAAATAATACCCTCTATAATTTATAATACTGTCCCTCATAGTGGTCATTAGCCATAACATAAAAATAATTATCGGCTATACACAAGTTCTCCATTCTTCAGTTTTATGCTTCACTTGAAAATCTGTTTCTAACACCAATCAGTGTATATTTACAGTGCAATTTCCACCAGGTTTCATGTTGGCTCTTTAGACGTGAATTGACGTAAAAAAGACATCACTGTCAAGCCCGCTAAGCATCTGTTCTTCAGTGTGGTTTCACACCATGCTTTTCTTGAGGAGGTTACCCAAATGACTTAAGACAGAACATTAATGCTCTCTGTACACAGACCTCGGAAATCTCGCAGCATTCCACTACTGAAAGGAAAGCGGATACAGTCTGCAGTCACTTTGTCATACTTGATTTGAATGAAGGCCTAAGCCTAACTATTATACTTTCCTGTGCATCCCATCCTGCACCCCTAACCATAAATCACACAGATTGTTAAGGGAGAAATATGCTATTACTTCTCTAAGCAATCTGACTAAAAAAAATTGTCTGATGGACAATAAAAATGACAAAAAAAAAAGATAAACTTCTATTGGAAAAAAAAGGAACTGAGCCATATCTAGAGACCAGATCATCATAAACAGAATAATAATAGCAAGATAGAAATGCACACCGAATAAGGTCATGATGCAGGTTGGTTCAAACCTACATCGCCCACATGGGCACCAAGGCTCAACAGGCCTGAAGCATGTGCACTAACCTCTAAATCACTGCTCCATCCAGTGCTTATACTTTCATAGAATAAAAAAAAAATGCATATCAATCCATATCAGGCTCTTCACAGAGTTCACAGGCAAAAATAGAGGGCCTTTGCAGCAAGTTTATGTGCAATCCGTCCGTGAAGGGAGAATGACTGTGTAGGTGCTAAGCTTTGTTCCTTTCTTCTTTCTATTGTCAGTGTAAAATCATCTACTACACACACAGATAGTGAGGTTAAAAAGATCGATGTGGAGAAGTGGTGAGTATGAACTGCTGCAGCAGAATCCATACTGCACAGTCACACTAAGTGTCAATGGATCATATTGGAAGCAAGCATCCAGGGAAGTATACAGAGTCAATACGGCTTTCTTTCTTGCTTGCCTTCCTTCCAAAACACACACACACATACACACACAACCTCATTAGCCACACAAGAAAAATCATGATAGCACACAGTCCGAGGGAAGCTGCCTCCAGTGGATACAATAACCAGCCCTTTATTTCCACAGGGAAATTGAGGGCCATGCCAAGTGAGAGACGGGATTAAAAAGAAAGCATAAAAAGCAAATGAAAGAGGATGATATTTGCGTGGCCATGTGAGAACACCTGTGGCGCCATTACCGGGTGGAGTTAGCCAAGGGGGGTTGGGCTTAATAATGCATGAACCAATCAAGTTGTCGTAAAGTCATTATTTGCATGGCGGTTGTGGGGAAAGTTCACGTGACCCTAAAAGCAGCTGGTTATTACCACTGTTTTATTATTTATCAAAACCATTTTCACATCCAAGAGACCAGCCCGCCTCTGCAGCTGCTCCCTGACTCCCCCTGCGCCGCCAGCCGGAGACCCCCTGCCAATCATGCCGCCTGCCAATCAGCTAAAGGCAATCACAAACAAGCCAGCCAATCACCAGGGGGATGGGCTGTTTTTGCTCTGCAAATGCCCGAAACAAAAGGTCAGTTGTGTCAATCAGGGGGATATTCTGGGGAGATTGAGAAGTTTATTGCAGGTTAGTGAAAGTACTTAGAGTGAAAGGCTCATGGGGGATAACATGATGTGGCTACAAAAAAAAAAACTACCTTTCACATTTTCTTCTTTTTGTCATTTTGATAAACACTGTCACTTTACTTGTTTGCACTAATGAAAACAATTTAGCCTTTAGTCTAGAACACCCACATACTCTTAATTTCTCTGATGACTTCTCAACATGGAGGCACGTATAGCTTAGATTTTCAGGGGCACTATTCATCAACGCGGGGTGCATCACGGATCCATGTTCTGAACATCTCTGAGGTTAGGGTTGCGCTGCTCAGTTAATGATAATTAATGATAATAGCACATTATACGTTATATATGTTAATGGCGCTCTGAGGTGTTACAGGGACTAGTGGAAAGAAAAAAGCAACACACAATGAATAAAAGCACATTTCTACGTCTAATGTTTGTCCTCTTCTACTCTACATTAAGACACTAAAGCTCTGCTGACAGCATTTGTGGCGTAATGTTGATTAACTGATATTTTTGACTTGTGACTTATATAACAAATTATAAAACAAAATGATGGTTACAGAAAGGTACTTACAGTACAATGAAAGTATGTGGTATATGGTGTATATAAAGTATATGGTGTAACGCAGTGGTTCTCAACCACATTCCTGGAGGACCCCAACACTGCACATTTTGCATGTCTCCTTTGTCTGACACACCCATTTCAAGTCTCTGAATCTCTACTAATGAGCAGGTGACCTGAATCAGGTGTGTTTGATTAAGGAGAAATGCAAAATTTGCAATGATGGGGGTACTCCAGGGATGTGGTTGAGAACCACTGGTGTAACGCATTAAACATTAAAATACACAAGTTTCATGACCAATTTTAAGCTGTTAAGTTTTGCATAATACAAGAAAGGGACTGATCACAACAATTCAATCACAGAAATGTATGCATATTGTAAGGGTGACAAAAAACTAGTTAATAGACCAAAACAACTCTGACACTAAAACCTATGTTTTAGGTTACATTTCATCTAAAACAAAATAAAATAATATTAATTAATAAAATAAAATAAAAATGTTATAAACGTTTTAAGAAAGAATTTGCACAAATACAGCCACTTTACTTCCATTTAAGTGTATTACAATAACCATGTTTTTGTTTTTATTTTTATTTTACATTTTTTGGAGGGGTGCACTGCATGCAGTAACCTTTGATTTGACTTGCGGAAAGATTACTTTTCTAAGTGATCTGACTAATGATCATTTGGATGATACAATGTGCTGCAAAATCCCTTATGCTTACATTGCAGGAGGGACCAGAATTATGCCACATATGCTATTAAAAGCTTAACTTTGGAAGCCAAAACATTCCGGAAGGTATAAAGCTTCATTTTTCCACAATCACAGCTAAAAAGGTGTTTGGTTTACAGGCAACAATCTTCTCGTTTAATTTCCAATCAAACTAAAGAGTGGCAATTCACAGCAATTGTGATAATTTCTTACAAAGCGTCATTCAAATTATTCATTAAATGATTCCTTTCATGTATGTTATGAAAATTACTATTTTTCATTTCTGAGCTAATAAATTGCCTAAACACAGCGAGTTCTGCACAAGTTAGATCACACATGGGTACGTTATCGATCCTAAATGAGAAAGAACCACTTCGGCAGGATAACAATGCAGCAACTATTATTTCACTAATGCCACCTGGTGATTTACGAGGGCTTTCAACACAAAACAAAGGGAAGAAGAAAGCAAGAAACCACTTCATGATAAGAAACACAACATACATGAAATAAAACATA
This sequence comes from Cyprinus carpio, assembly GCF_018340385.1. Classification (NCBI taxonomy): domain Eukaryota; kingdom Metazoa; phylum Chordata; class Actinopteri; order Cypriniformes; family Cyprinidae; genus Cyprinus; species Cyprinus carpio. The sequence goes on from NC_056586.1 coordinate 18,433,054, forward strand.
ACAATCTGTCTTGCACCCCCCTCTCACAGATGGGCCCTGCATAATATTGCAGACGTTATCTGAGTGAGGCATATAAAACAATAGCACACACTCACTAAAACACTTTCCAGTGTTGGAGATGGTGTGTTTCCTCTTTCTCCTTTCCGAGCACGCTTGCCAATCCCCTGCAGTGCTTAACCTCTGGAAAAGAATGTGTTCAGGCCTCTATGAATGCTGATATGGTGCACTGTGTGTTCGCTGTACGCTGGACTCGCACTGGGGTGGCTGTTTCTGAGAGCTGTGTTTGAAGAGGTCATAAATTGAGGAGCCAGCAGCATTAAAAGGTCAGTGGTTGCGTAATTCCAAACACAATGACATATAACTCAGAGGCAGCCGCTGTTGTGTCCCACATGGAATCTAATCCCCGGGACTCACAGCAGGCTGTCTGCCACTGGCATGTTTTTATATAAAAACAGTCTACATTTCTGTTAGGGATATGCAAAACTACATTTCATATTCAAGTAGTCATTGTCTGAACAATTAGTCTTAAAAGGGACAGTTCAAACAAAATCATTTGACGTGACGCGACATGCAGTCAAGTATGGTGACCCATACTCTGAATTCGTGCTCTGCATTTAACCCATCTAAAGTGCACACACACAGCAGTGAACACACACACACCGTGGACACACACCCGGAGCAGTGGGCAGCCATTTATGCTGCGGTGCCGGGTTCGGTGCCTTGCTCAAGGGCACCTCTGTCGTGGTATTGCCAGCCTGAGACTCGAACCCACAACCTTAGGGTTTGGAGTCAAACTCTCTAACCACAAGACCACGACTTCCCCACGATTTACTGGCCTTCATGTTGTTTCAAACCTGAAAAACTGTTTTTTGTCTGTACAACGAAAGCGGTCCAGTGATGTAATATGTAGACCCAAAATAATGTATAGGACATCATCTAAAATAAATATAAAAAATAAAAAATAGTGCAGTCTGAATCTTAGAACAAGCCTGCATTCAATACAGAATTATTTAGATTTTTCATTCATTTTGCATAAATTGACAATTACTAATCAGCCAATCAGTTGCTGAATGACTATCCATCCTTCCTGGCTAATGTTTAATTGGTATCTGGTTTTAAAGCATATTTTTTATGTCTCAGCATTTTTCACATTTTATAGATGGCTGTAAATTTCTCTAGAGAAAGGTAGCAGATAACTGCTTCTCAATAAGTTATGTTCCTCCTTATATAAGAGCCTGAAATAATCCTGACTGATCTCAAATTGATATGATGTTAGGCACATCATAATAATACCCACGTACAACTTGAAGAATCACCTTCCGAAGGGACTTTTTGGGATGATGGCTAGCTCATAATGGGCTGCTGAAGGTTAGAGAAACTCATGCAGAAAGTCACTCATTCTTTCTTTTTAATCTCTTTATGTCTTTAACAAGGCTCTGTGAATTCGGTCCAGTAAATGCCGCCACATCGGTCCACTCTGTCAGCGGTGTGCCTGCTTATGCAGTCATTCTCTCGGCTTCCAGGGAGTCCGACACTGGGCTGCTAAAGGTCAACACATGAACTTCAGCCACTTCAAAGGGCCTTTCTTCAGCCCCTTTGAACCCCCCGGCACACCTGCAGCAAACCCTGTGCCAGTCACAATACCACGGAGGCTTTATGAATCTTCCAGCATTTCCAGAGGAGCTAGTCTATTGGAGGACAAATGACCTGAATTAGTTTATCTATCTCTGAAATGTGACTGACAATGGTCTGAACCGAACCAGTTCAGGTTGGTCAGGGAGTTTCTATTGAAAATATTTTCCAGAATAAATCCTCACTGCTCTGCTAACATACAATGTTGGGTGTTTCTTCAAATATGGTCACTTTCGGCCACATGTACTTAAAATAAACACTTTTCATATTCTGACTAGTTTACTAGCAAGTTTACTAATATGTCCAGAAACTGACATGAATTTTGCCATGAATATTTCCACTAGATTGCATATTATGCATTTTGTTGCAAACATTCTGTAGTGGAAATTACACTTTAATCATTTTTTAAAAAAAGAAGGAAAAAATACAAATAACAGTAATAAAAAAAATATTATAAGAATGAATGAATGAATGAATACCACCAGGACATGAAAGTACCTGAAGTTGAAGAAACACACCATTATATCTTCCTAATGCATCTATGAAGCTTCAAGCCTTTGTCATTCCCTTAAAAACTGAACATATAATTTCCTCCTCAGAGTGATTAGAGCAGCTCCAATTAAACGTGGTGCTGAGAAAATGTGTATGATTAACTATGATATTTCAATGACATTCTGCGCTAAACACTAATATCGTGTAAAGAGGAGAAAGGATATTAATTGCTAATGGAAGAGAATGGTGCGACCCCTTTTTGAAATCATGCCAGGAAAGGTGAAGGTATATCAAATTAGGTTTACTCAGGGATCTCTGATGGGAAGCCGTGCTGTACGTGAAACCAGTGGAAATTGCTGCCATTACGTCGCAAAAGGCCAAAGCAAACTCCGCTAACCTTTGTGGGCTTTAAAGGACCTTCTGCAGATCAACAGTACTTACATTGTTTACACACTCGGTGCTACATTATTGCCACACTTCCGAAGCAGAGTCAGCAGAAAGCAGACGCAGCACAGAAGCGATCGGGAGAGATTAAGTACAGCTGATTCACAGGATGTCCCTGATCATTTCTGAGAACGTCCTTCTATAGTGCCATCCACACACAGCCCCTGTAGCAGTATTGATTGGAGCAGAAAACACAGATTCAGAGCGACAATGGGAATAAATCAGTGGCATGAAACTGTATAATATTTATCAGTCCCCGTAAGCTCCTAAAAGAGAGAATGAAGGGATTTAGACTGCAGCATAATGTAAAGATGAAAATAAAACGGGTAAATAAACTGTTTATCTGATAAAAGAACACAGTTTTTTTATTTTATTTTATTTATCCTTTATTTAGCCAGGAAAAAATCCCATTGAGATATAATAATCTCTTCTTCCAGGGAGACCTGGTCAAAAACGGCAGCACACATATAGTTTCAGACACATACGTAATTAAAACACAAACAATCCAACAAATCAAAAATAGATCAAAGTTCAAGAAAAACATTTACAAGACTCTTTAAATGTAGAATACAGAATAAATTTAAAAGTGCTCAAAGATGGCAAAGACTCTAATTTCAATACATTTTGTAGGTCGTTCCAAACCCTAGGGGCATAAAAAGAAAAAGCATGCTTTCCAAATTCAGTGAATACTCTTGGGACTTTTAAACAAAGATGCAGCTGCGATCTGGTACCATAACGTGTTAAACGTGTTTGCACAGATTCAGCATAACTGATGTAAGATGGTGCATGTAAACACTTTAAACTCTAAATGCTTTTAAGTCTGTCAAGATTATATGGAACGTTTGACAACCAGCTTCTTGTCAGCCACTAAAACGTTTCACAATGATGTGGTGAATCAAGTCCTGACTGTTCAGAGGAGACCAGAGACTGAAGGATGTTGTGCTTTCTCTCTCGCTCTATTAGAATGACTGAAAAAATAAATAAAAAAACGACCAACTTCCTAGCCATCTACATCTACCAATCACTATCCAGCTGATCTGAGCCTGCCAGCCCTCTTCAGGCTCAATCAGGGATGTAGCTAATCATCACTCAGCCATTGGAGTAAACAGAGCAGTAACTGCACTTAAGACTTCGCATCTGAATACTGCAGTTAAGCATCCTCGACTGCTGTTTGCAAATGGACCGTGATTGATGAGTTCTTCAGGGTTTGGATCTTTTTGTCATCCTGATAAATAACTAAAAAGTGGACAAATAAATGAGGGCTGTTGTCACGAATGCGCAAATGCTGCAAAGTCTTTTGAGCTGTAAAGCATAACTGTAGCTATTCCTAAAGGATTGTTCTGGATTAAATAACACAAATAACATAAAGGTTCAATGTAAGTGGTAATGCTGGGTGGTATATCGAGTTTGTATGAGATATCGATATATATTTTATATATCCAAATAGAAAATAAAAAAAAAATTGAGTTTTATACCGTATATAACAATTCAGCCCAAAATATTCAAATAATATAAAAATTCAGCCAAGATAGTAAGTGGACAACTGCCAGTATACATAACTTAATTCTCTCTCTCTCTCTACATATACAGAAGAAAAAAAAAAAAAAAAATCAAGTTATAGACTGCTATCTGCCAGCTTGAGCGGCAGACTGCAAACACACACTCCAAATGTGTGTTTTATAGAATTTATTAAAAGTGAGGTAGTTTGCAGATCATTAAGCTATCAAAATCTGCTTCAAAGCTGTGGATGAAAAGTGGCATGAGTTCATCTGACTAAACGCACAGTGTTTTGAGTGTGTTCATGAAATTACTCATTGGGTGTGTTTGGGAACAAGACATAAAATCAAACTACATTTCCACCGGGAACACAGATCAAAGGGAGAAGGCAAAAAATGCTGCATTTCACTCTTGGAGCGATTTGATTAACCTTGATTGTGAAGTTTTTTTTATCATTTCATATATATCTTTGTAAAAACACACTCTTGTCTCTTTATGTGTTGAACATACCATTCTTTCAGCCCATTTCATCATATCATTTATTATTATCTGAGGATGAAATATTAACAAAAGCAGAAATCTACTTGTGGGATGTGAAATATGTCAAATTGTGTCTTTTTTGGTACTTACACATGCAAAAACATGGATACGCCAACATAACATATTATCTCTGAATGCACGCATGCACATGAGACAGAAAACTGGCATAATCACGTGGAAACTCTCTCTTATGCACACGAACAAACAACGAGACAACACACAGTGCTTCGGTCAGCTATGTAGAAAGACAAACATTTGGTTTTGGAGGGACACATCTGTTTGCACAGCCTATTAAATGACAATGAGGGGCATCGTTAGTTGGCAACAACCGTAATGAACCTCTCTCGAAATGCCACGCCAGCAATATTCCACGCCAGAAAAAGCCATCCACAACTGAAGAGCTTCTTCTTTTTTTTTTTATCACGTCCATTTAAAACTCTTTTGTTCTGTCAGATCTGGGAATGTCACCTGATGTACAAATTCAAAAATGTCAAGCAACTATCCTTGTGATTATAGTATTGAGTAGGGTATTTGAGTTAAACAATAACTGTGTGAAAACAAAACAAAAAACATGCAGTTCATAACTACATGGTTGGTTATGGAGGTGTTTTAGGCAGTACCATACATGGCCTGATTGGTTGAAGTATTGCAGCTCTACATGGACACACACACACACACACATATATAAATATAAATATAAATATATATTATAGTCTATTTAATAAAAATTAATATCAAAGACTTAGATATGTACTCTCTCTCTCTACACTACGAAAACCTGCAAAAACAACAACAAAAATATTTTAACAGTAAAATTCCTAATAGTAATTCCAATAATTCCAAATTGCAGTAATGATTCTGTATTAAGACAACAGCGTTTGAGTAAGTGCATTTATTCAGCAACCACAACTGCAAACAAAATTGTCGAGATCTCATGACAGAACACAGACTGGTTGAATGATACTTTCATTTCAGCTGAACATCTCACATGGATGTTACTTGTTTGTCTGTGTTTTCAGATCATTGTCGGCGCTTCCACAATGAAGAACGAGCATGTGTGCATGGTTGCCAGATTGAAGTTAGCAAAACACCGGGCAGATCCTTTTTACAGAATCTCTGATTTGCAGATTTGAACTCTTGATATCTGGCAAGCACACATGAACGCTCATGTAGTAGAGGCATGTATAGCAGTCCGCAATAATATTTTGTCTCCTTTTTTTCGACAAAAAAATTATTTTATGTTGATATAGGTTTACTGACCTTATTGTCGTCTCATCATCGTCTTATCTTAGTCATGGGAAAAAAGCTCGTCAACGAACATTTTTCGTTATACTTTTCGTTAACGAAATTAACACTACTGGTCATATATATTTACACTGACCATCACTCTCTATCCCACTCATCTGTCGACCTCTCCAAGTGGTTGAAATGACCAAAACACAGCTGCCTAGTATTTAGGGGTTTTCTGGACAACACAGGAAGTGTCTGTACAGTCAGACTGATGAATGTTCAGCGCTGAGATTATCAGAGCAGAATTGTGCTAAGGTGTGTAAAATCAGGCTCCGGAAGTCTAGCGCAGCACAGACTTTGTTTCTCATTTTGTGAAGCACAGATGTAGAATATCCACTTGAGACTTGTTCAGCGAGAGAAGAAAAAAGCAGCAGAAAGGGAGAGAGAGACAGACAGGCAGAAGGAGAACAGATAAAAGATGAGGAGACTGAAATATGCCCTGATGGAGTGTGAGTGTGTATATGCCAAAAAACTCCTCATAAAAAACAGCAAAAAAAAAAAAAAAAAAAAAGGACAAGCTTTATTGGCCATTTCTTCCACCAAACAGCTCGATCTCCACCACAATCATTCTCACTCGCTCTCTCTGAATGCAAGACCTTGGCTGTTGTCCTCCCATTTTGGCATGGCTAACGCCCTTTTCATGGGAGAAGGAGAGCAGAGAGGGGGGATAAACAGAGAGCGTCTTTTAGCTGCCGCGTGTTTGTCACCTCTGAGCTGAAGGACAGTGTTGAATAGTCTTGCAGGGGGGTGTGAAGACAGACAGACTGCGGCGGATTAAAGACTGTCTGCCTTTACTTCCCTCCTCTGACATCCACTAGCATTTCTGTTTCTCTCTCTCTCTCTCTCTCTCTCTCTCGTGTGTGTGCTATTGCAGTCATACAGTCGAGATGATGACAGTAAAACAGTGTGAGATTGTCTTGTGCTGCAGTGGAGGAAACAGGAAGTAATGTGATTGTGTTTTTATTTTGTGTTTAACACATTATGCTTTCTTCCAAACATCATTCCTCTATGTTGCAGTTCCTTTTTAGGCAAGTTGACAGGGGCGGTTTATCATTTATTGATAGAGCGATAAAGCAGAGAGAGAATTAAATGTAATTATATATAATATATATATATATATATATATATATATATATATATATTAGGGGTGGCATGGTTCAACTTTTTCACAGTTTGGTTTGTTTCACGGTTTTAGAGCCTACAAGCAACAGCACAAATAAATACAATAGAGTAAAGATACAAAAAATAAACAGTGATTTTCAGTAGTGTTTTTTTAGGTAGGTCTAACAGTTTTTAGGTATAGAAATAGAATAATCAAATGTAGAACAGCATTGCATATTGGACTGTATAAATTAAAGATTATTGTTTATTAAAGTTAAAAAAGCTTTTCAATCAAGAGCAGTTCTTGTTTTCTTTGTTGTTCCTGTTTGATTAATATAAAGACTGTCACTTTAAGAGAATGCACTGATCCAGTGCACTAATACAGTAGGCTTACGTTCAGCCGGCTATGTCTGCTATAGGATATTTACCAAGATGGGCATTTTGACACAATTTTTGTGTGAATTTGTCCATTTAAACACTATACTTCAGAGAGAGCTTAATATTTGTGCGCATTCTGAGGCGCGGGTTTGTGCGGTACGGATGAGCACACGCACAAATCTTCTCACTGCTCACGCAAGCTCGCGTCCTCTGGTTCTTAAATGTTTAAACTGGCAAAGCTTAAATGAGGTGTGCTGTTCAGGTCTCAACTGTGCAAACTACATGCATACCATGCCTGAGCCCAACTGAACCACGCTCTGGCCCAACTCTTCCAACCGAGCCAGGGACAGCTAAACGAACCGCGACACGGGGCGATCACACTAGTCAAACGAACCGGCACCCTTATTCTCCCACATCCTGCACACACGAGACTCTACCCACCCATCAAGTGTTGTCCCGCGCCACACTCTGTTGCAATGGGTCCCGTGATAGGGCAGGTCTCTACTCGGAAGGTGTCTGTTATAATGTTGTGATCGAGGCTCTGGACTCTACAAAATATTTTCTATAAAAACATTAATGCCCTGGCAGTGGCAAATAGCTTTGGTTTTATATTTAATCTGATTACATTACTGTTATAAGTTGAGATTTACAATAAATTTTTTAACTGCTACTGCTTTCCTCTTTCAGCCCTAGGTTTCTTTCAGGAGGAAAGAAAACATTAATTTAAACATTAATCTTCAAAAATTATTTTAAATATCTCTCTCTGCCTTCCCATTACTGTCCAGTTGACCACTTCACTTCAGTGGAAGCTGCAGCCTCATAAAGTAATTGCTGTGAGGCTATTAAAACCGCTGACCCCCACGGCTCCTCATTTAGCTGAAGATACTATTTGAGAGAAAAAAATTAACAAGGAGGACACGGATAAACAAAAAGACAATTGCACATATTCCAACCGGCAAGTAAACAAAAGCTAAACACATCTGCAAGCTGCTATTGTTGATGCGCTATTGTGGGGCATCTCTTTGAATAGCATGCAAGGTCTTTAATGGAAATGGCTGGTCGTCAGCGACATTGTTTGGCACTTGGTGTTTACCAGCGGTGCGTTTAATGGCAGATAGTCTCATTTCCGACCTCGCTGCTCTTCGTTACATCCACAAGGGTTTGAGAATAATAGCGTTTCTTTCCCACTAGGGGCCAAAGCTAGTGCTAAGCAGACGCTTTCCACCTTCACTCCGACCTGCCTGTTCTCTCAAACACAGTTTGGGCTCTCCAGAGAGCCCTGGCTCCTCCGAACCCTCTCCACCCCCTTCATTCCCATAGATACAAACACTATGCCCTATGGGAGTATTTATAAGAGTGAGAATGAGTGCCCAGCCAGGGGCATCAGGGACAGGGAAAATAGAGAAACAGAAGAAAGTGTGGATCAAAGTTCAGCAAGTGTATTTGTTACATGTTCTAATCTCCATTTACAAAAGAAAACGCTTGTCTTTTTGGATCGTAGGCCAACTTGACATTTATAAAAGCTCGGTTTGGGCGACACGGACGATTTGCAATCACATGCAAACTGTTTTTGACTCAAGGTTGTGAAGTAGATTTAAAAAAGCTTAGCTGCTAATCGTGCAAAAAGGAAGAAAGATCACTGTGACTTATCAGGCTGTTCTGACGATGTCACAGACGAGAGCGTCACAACGCCAAGGAGGACAGGAAGTCCTTTGGGGGGGTGGGGGATGTGAGTGAGAGAGAGAAAGAGAAAAAGCAAAAGGCAATGCATATCCACACACCTTCCAAACACAGACACTTTAGCACGCTCACCTTTAAAATATAACCGATATGGATTAAAAAGCAAAACTCAGGTTGAAAGACTAATACTGTCCACTTCATTTCCACAACCTGCCCATCTGTGAGCTCTGAAAGCCACTTAAGCAGCATAAAAGACACAGTGCTGCTCCTCAGCCTCTTCATTCAGCCCACACAAAGGCCTCTTTTCAGGCCACTACAGAGGATTCTATCCCTGTGAACACTGTAGCATAAAGCTGGTAGCTATTTCTCAGCTTGTCTCTCTGTGCGTCTGCAGTCTCTTTCTCTTCTCGTCCGCTCTGCTCTCTCTCTCAGGCTGTCTGTTAAAGCGGCACTCACCTTTATAATGTCCTCATGAGAGGCCTCGCTGCTAAAGCCACACAGAGAGACGGGGATCAGAGCTGGATAAAGTCAGCGGCCCACTCTGACCAAAAGACCACCTCTCATCTGCTTGTCTCATTTCTCCTTTCTACTTCCCTTAGTTTCTCCCCCTCTCTCCTCTTTTCTCATTCCCTCTGCCCATTTCTCTTCTAATATATTTTCTCCTTCGATCTCATTTCTCTTCTCTCTTCCCTTTATTTCTCCTCCTCTCCTTATTTCTTTTTCCACCTCATTTCCTCCCTCAATGTGTCTTCTCTCCTCCCCTTTTCTCTCCTTTATGCTATCCATCACTTCTCCCTTTATTTGATCCTCCTCTCCTCACTTCTTTTCCCCCACCTCATTTCTCATTCCCTCTTCCTGTATTTCCTCTCACCTCCCTTTCTCTCCTCCCTTTATTTCTCCTTTACACTCCTTATTTCTCTTCTCATTTCCTCATTATTTCCCATACCTTCAGTACACTTCATCTCATTTTCTCTCCTCTCGTCATCTCTCCACCTCCCTCCTTTCTCTTCCACCTCCACAATTCTCCTCCCCTCTCCTCATTTCTCATTTCCATTCCATTCCTTCTTTTTGCATTATTTCTTATTCGATCTCTATATTTTACTTTTCACCTAGCCTTATTTCTCCTTCATGCTCCTCATATCTCCGCTCTCCTCCCCTTATTTCCATTTCTTTCATATTTTTCCCTTCTCCTCTCCTAATTTTTCCTTTAATCTATTTTCTATTCTTTTCTTCTCATCATTTCTCAGACCTTCTCCAACTCTTCCCCTTCATTTCTTTTCATAATTTAATTTTTTGTCTTCATCTCATTTCTTCGTTCCTTATTTCTCGTCTCCCCTTCCATTTCTCCTTCCTTCTCCTCATTTCTCTCCCCCTCCACCATTTCTCACTCCCACTTCCTAATTTCTCTTCTTCTCTATCATCATTTTCCTTTTTTAATCACATTACATCTTCTCCTCACCTTCATTTTTCTTCCTTCTTCTCATGTCAGTTTTCACTTCTCACTTTCTTCTCTTAAACTCTCATCCTCCTCTCCTTTCAAACACATTACTTGATCACTCAATCACAACTACAGGAAAAAAAAAATTCAACCCAAATCCTTGTGCTAAGGCTCATTCTTTCTCAGAAAAAAAAAGTCTCAGAAATAAAGTCACAGAAACATCACTCAGGTGAGCAATAACCTCAAATTCAGAATATCATAAGTTTGAAGATATTGTACATTTCTCACAAGCCTGCAGGAGTGAGTGAACATGACCGAGAAACATTCCACCCTGCGCATCCAATGGTAAATGTCGGACTAATCAAATAGACTCGATGGATTGGCTACAGTGGAAATCGCTTCTCTTTTATTGGACCATATTAGCCTTGACCTTCAGGGCTCAAATGAAACGTCCTTGAAGATATAATGCTATAATGTAACACACAGCACAAGAGCTCCTGTACTGCTACAGAAAACTCACGCTTCAATGTCTTCAGAGTGCAACTGTGAACTGCACAACTAATGGCATAGTATAACTGATGGACATTCCTAACAACATTACACACACGCAAAGGCACAAACAGATACACACACAAAACAAATGGGCTCTTACCTCTATGTCTGTTTGTAGTTTTATCAAACATAAGCATAGCATCTTCTACCTGTAAGAGAACAAAGAGAAAAATTAGTAATGGAATGTCAAAACTGCCAGTGCTTTGCTTGAAATTTACACACACACAAAGTAACAATACTAGACCTCCTGTATTTACTTTATTATGTATTAATGTTATTTTAATATCGCTTGCTTGAATAATTACTTACAAAGTCTACATATTATTTTAATTTAATTAGCTGATATTTAAACAAATTTATTCTAATATTAATAACTGAAAGAGCAGATTCAACCAGTCTAAGTTGAAGGTTTGCTTGGTTTCTCAGCTTGGTTGACTGGTTTTAAAGCCGTTTTAGGCACTTGCTGGCTTGGCCAGGCTAGGAAACCAGACTAGCTTAAACCAGCTAAGACCAGCAAAACAGTTTTGGCTGGTTTAAGCAGTTTTTTGTTTGTTTCGGTAGGAAAATAAAGGACTGTTTATATTCATTTTTGCTTTGCTGTCAAAACGGGTATCAAGAATCCTGAAATATCTGTTTTTTGAGGTATTCAACAATAGTCTTTTTTTTATATTGTAACATCTTGTGCACTTCTACTTAAATATGTAACTACTGAAGCCTAAAAGCATTTACACACACGTACAGATCTGAAAGCTGCTCATGGCCATGTTCTGTGAAGAATGATATCCCTCCACGGGCCCAAGGGTACCATTCTGTCTGACCCTGACAGAGGCCTGCTCATCCTTGAGGAAAACCCTGTCTGCAAGGACACACTTCAGAGTGCATCCAGCCATAGTCCTCTCATACACACAAACACAGGCTTTATACATCCCACAGTATGTCTTAACGTGCTTCTTTATGCTCCTTTCACATTACAGACATGCACGTACACTAATAAATGCAAAACAGTGCATGCCATGCTGGCGTACACACACACACACACACACACACACACTTCACTGCTCCTTCCTGAGGTCCCTGAGATTAACCTTAAAGTACAAGCGGCTGGAAAAACACCTTCCCTGCACAAAAGTAGCCATCAGTCACTCAGCCCCATAGAGAACAACAGAGCTGCGAGCTTTAGAGTTCCTCATCACCCTCAATCACTTTCAATAAAGATCACAATGACTGGTGTATTACAAAAATCAGAAATAAATCCCTAATACTCAGAGACCTCGCCTAATAAATATAAGGTTCCACAAAAAAGCCTAATAATGGGAAGTCGTGGCCTAATGGTTAGAGAGTTTGACTCCTAACCCTAAGGTTGTGGGTTCGAGTCTCGGGCCCGCAATTCCACGACTGAGGTGCCCTTGAGCAAGGCACCGAACCCAGGCGCCGCAGCATAAATGGCTGCCCACTGCTCCAGGTATGTGTTCATGTTGTGTGTGTGTTCACTGCTATGTGTGTGCACTTTGGATGGGTTAAATGCAGAGCACGAATTCTGAGTATGGGTCACCATACTTGACTGTATGCCACGTCATATATATGTATATATATATATACATATATGTATACATATATATGTGTGTGTGTGTGTGTGTGTGTGTGTATCAATGACATATACATTTGCTCTGAAACGTTTTCAATTTTTTTTTAAATCAGCAGAATCAATTTAGACAGCCATTATTTCCATTAAGATTAAGCATTTTTAAATAGATTTTAAAATGCTAAACTGAACAACTGACACTTAGGAACACAAAAGAATCATCATCCCTCACATCCCCCGGGTCACATGAAAAATGCTTTTTATTCTTACAAAAAGTCTTTGGGGACCAAAGTAGTGTTTTTTGTTTTGTTTTTTGGTAATACTGAGTTTCTATCTTGCAGTATGTAGTTAAAACATCTTAGCACCTAATGAAAATGTTGATGTGAATGTAAATGGATTTTTCTGAGAAACTACTAGCATTAGTAGAGAGATTCTATAAACTGTGTAATATTATAATGCAGCAATATAAACCATCACGTTTGCCTCTCACAATCACAGTGATGTATGTCGGCTCTATAATTATGTTGTCAATGCTGGTGGACGGTAGTTTATAGGCCTGCAGCTGGAGCATCTACTTCTGTCCAGAAAGAGGAGAGACTCTTGGCTACAGCTGCACTAAAGCATGATGGGAGGAGACAGATCTCGACTCAGGCTCATATGTAACTGTCTCTCCTCATAACCAGCATGAAGTGTCTCTCTCTCTCTCACCCTCACTCCATATTCCTCCAACAGTGATATATACAATACATAAAACAACACAAAAGTACTGAAAGAATGCAGTTGATACAATAAATTATCATTATGATACTCTTATTTAAAATTGACCTCAATATTTATAATCTCAAAAGCTCTTCAGTTATTCTCAATGACCAAAAACACAACTTCACACTTCCAATCCTGCTTTGCTGCCTTCAAACCACCCTGACCCATTCAGCCTTTCAATAGGGGGACGAGTATTCAAGGATAGATTCAACCTTCCAGCAGCCATCAGATTGTGGGATAAGAAGCTCTTGAGGGCACACACACATACACGGCACAAAGGTGAGCGAGGTCCCACACCTGGTCTGTGCCTAATCTTAGGTCCGGCTCTCCTCCTTCTGTGAAAGAAAAGCCTGAAGGATAATAGCTGTCTCTTCAGTATGTAAGGGGGCCAGGTAGCCCCCACAGATAACAGTCCCACTTTTATATTCACTGAGAGAGATAAGGTAAAAAGGGGCGACTAGATTCATGGAAAAGAACAGAAAGCTCTTTAAGAGTTCTTCCTATCTAGTAACGCAGCATGGGGTAGGAAGGTGTTTTAAGTTCTCTCAAAAGGACGGCAGAAGGCTCCAGAAAGTCTGTGAGGGTAATGGCACTTGCATATGCGACGGTGCCACATTCGAAATAGCCCTGACCTTTACTTGTTAGCTTTTGCGGCTGTGGCCGGGACTCTGAGGGGCTGCAGGATGGCGGGGCCCCGGGATTGTTGTGCGTCGATCGATGCGAAACAAGTGGCCTTACAGCGCTCTGATGTGGAGGGGAATTAATTAGCCGACCGCGGCGTCTGGAAGAACGCGGCAGCACACAGTGCAGGATGGCAAATTGCTCAAATTCTCCCCAGACCCAGAGGGACTGTGCCATTAAAAGCCCCAGTGGCACACCCTAGGTGGTAGCACTACTTTGCCATTAAACACCATTACTGATAAATGACAGAACAAGTGGCCTTTTTACTGGCCATCCTTAGCTTGGTCAGTGGCTAATGCGTGCTGTGCACCCGGCACAATCAGTAAATGCCACGGTAATGGCTGTTTTACGACAGGCATGGAAGGGGCAGGTCCTGTCTGAGTGTCGATAAAACTGCGTTTAAATGTAGTTTGCGAAAGCCAACTGTAGCTCACCTTCAGATTTATGCTTCTTATTAGCAGGGGCCGTACATTTGGTCCTATGAGACAAAGGCCTTTATGGGCTTTTATAGCGGGACTGTTATGAAGAAAAGCACACAGGCGCTGTGACCTCATATTGCCAGAAAACACAGCATGCAGTGGAGTAAAAAACAACAGGAAAAAACATTGTTTACAACTAATGTGAGTCATTTCTGTGCCATTAGCATCACCAAAAATAAATAAATAAATAAATAACAATTGTATTCAAATACACTTACCCTATTTGCCATTGGTTGGGTAAAGAGCTGTTTTGGAGGATCAAAAAAATCATGTTGGGAGGGGGAATCAATTTTCTAAAATAATTATATAAATAATAAAAAAAAAATATTTTGTTTAAAATCCAATTAAAAAGCCCAATACAAAGGCAAATAAACAAATAAAGGGTCAACAAAAACTTCAAAAATCAGTGTTTAGAGAGCATTTTTCGAGAAATGCTCCTATTCATAGTTATAAATAATGATAAATAAAATAAAAAGCCAAATAGAAAAGCCAAAGATTAAAAAAATAAATAAGGTAAAAATAACTAAATAAAAAATGCTTTCCAAAAAATGTAAAAGCCAAAAAAGTGCATTTATCAAACTTTCCTGAAGATAAATCTCACTCCTGTGAACCTGGTGCTGTCACGATCAGTGTGTTCCTGTATGGCAGCTGTGCAAAGCTGCTTGACAACATGTTTTCATTTAAGTAAGAAATATAATTGGAAAGTCTGTGGGGCCATTTTTTTATTAACTGTGGAAGGTATCAGCAGGAGGACAGGGGGGAATACAAGCTGGCGGAAGCAGTCAGACAGGGGGAGATAGTGTTTACATGTAGGCGAGGGATGGAGAGAAGGCAATCCAACACTTGGTTAAATTCACTCAGCCGCCAGGGAGTGGAATCTACCACCTGCCATATCACCGTTTGCTAAATCTCAGACAGTAAGGAAAGAAAAACAGACTCCACCTCTCTCCTTGTGTCAAACAAACGTGTGCATGCCTGTCACACCATAGCAGAAATCTCCAAAACACATGCTGCAAAAATGTTTAATCAGACGCAATGAATTATTTATCAGGGGACAAAAGCATCAGTGGGTTTTCTGACTCAAAGCATTTACAGAAAGCAGAGAGGATGGGCAAAACAAACTGACAATAGCTTCACACAGAGTTTCCAGTGTGGCTTCTAACTGCACTCTTGCAAAAAAATGTAAATATTTGGTATTTTTATTATATATATATTTTAAAAATATGTAAAATCTGTTAAAAAAATATAAAGTTATATATGAATGCAATTTTACAGCAATAAATATAATATAAATTAAATATAAATTTAACACGCATAACTTACTGTACACATACTATACACACACGTATACATATGAATGTGTATATATATATATATATATATATATATATACATATATATATATATATATATATATATATTTATATATATACACACTGTATACAGACACACACACACACACACATATACTGCATATGTATGTATATTTACATATATTCATATACACAACAGCCCAAGTAAACATGTCTATGCAGATGCAGGACACACAGGTGGATCAATGGCATGGTTAGTTACATGAGAGAGAAGTCTGAACGCATCCCAGCACCTCATCACACACGTGCACGTGTGCTTACGTGAATGTGATCGAGCAAACAACCCCGGCGATCAAAAATAAACAGTGGCGGACGAGGAAATGGATATTCAAAGGCAGGTCTCATTTAGCACCACGGCTGGGTGGAAGGGGAGACGTTTATTTGCATAACGGAATTGGAAGTGACTGTCAGCATCGGCTGCAGAATCTACTCCCTCATCTACCGCAGACACCCTCCAGCTCACGGCTCCTCGATTTTTTTTTCCTTCTCATTTGTTCTTGTGCCTTTCTTTAGCTGGAAAAATCAATGTGATAGAAGCAAGACTCTCTTTTCTGCTCAAGGACGATGGATCGAGTTTCGGCGGTTCTAATTTTAAAGAGTCTCTTTCTTTTCGTTCATAATTTCGCACTGATCTGACCGGTAACTGAGTGGAGAGTGATTGCTTGTGGCCGTGTCTTAAGCACATGCTTCATTCACTTTTAGCACTGGTGATTAACTGCGCAGCTCTGGGCTATACTCTTGTTGATGGAAAAACAATGCAATTAATGTACACCAGTTTAAAAAAAAACACAATAAAAAGAAAGGATTGTTTTAAAAATAAGGATCTTCAGGTGTTCAATGGCAAAAGGAGACACTCTTTCTGCGGTCAGATCATATTTCACATTTTTTCTCTGAAAATGAAGATTAAAACCGCTAAAAATTACAACTATCTGTCCTTGCTTGACATCACCACTTAGATTCTGCAAAAATGTAGCGATCCAGCTACCAGATGCCATTTAAGAATGAATTCGCTGTGAACGCTGCCCCTCTTAGGAGACATTGTTCCCATTTTTCCAAGGAATGGGCATTTGTGGTTAAGGTTCACCAATCCATAATTGATGAGAATAGCTGCTCTGATATATCAAAAGCTTTGCGCACAGGTCTAAACCTGATATTTATTTCCTTCTGAAGTCAAACGTCTACACCTGCAGCTCTGATAACTCATTTCAAGTCCACCCGTGACAAAACTCTGGTGTGAAAAGGGAACATATATATTTGACAAACAACAGGCCCTTTATGAGGTGGGGGATCACTGCACTGTTTTTGCAGGGTGGATAAGCAGTGATTTCAGTTCCAGCGGTGCCGTCACTCGCTGCTCATGCGGCAGATCTGTTTCCAGCGACTCTCGGCACCATGGACATATACATAAAAGGAAAAGGACCAACTCAAAGAGATGAAAAATCCAAAACCTGCAGCTCAGAACGCTAAAATCCAGAAATCCTCCCCAAAATCCACAGCCCTGACATCACTCATCACGGCAGATTACTCCATGCCATTATCGACTCATCATCACTTTGCCGTTGTCACGCTGACGAGGCGTGATGTAAATGTATGTAAATCCACGCTCTTAACTGACAGTCTAAAGATGAGGAACAGATGAGATTAGGTGCAGAGGATCGCTTTCTGCAAGAAGCCCCCCCGATAAGCTCATTATGCCCTTAAAAGGTTTAATTATCAGAGACATTGCGTATGAACATTGCGTACAGAGCTTTGGACTGAAATCCTGTGTAAATCCTGGCATCTAGCAGTGTCTGTCAGCGAAAACCGGAAACAATCATGATTCATTTACTAGACACTAATTACTGCGTGAAAGC
The DNA here is from genome assembly GCF_018340385.1 of Cyprinus carpio. NCBI lineage: Eukaryota > Metazoa > Chordata > Actinopteri > Cypriniformes > Cyprinidae > Cyprinus > Cyprinus carpio. Next base: position 18,450,828 of record NC_056586.1, read on the forward strand.
AAAAGCTGACCGATTTGTGTCTAACAATATGTGACCTTGAGGAACATTGTGATGCTTTCTTAGTAGGACATTATTCTTGTCAAATCCACAACACATCTGATATTGCAAATCAATAAATGGCTCACTCATTTACTCTAAAGACGAGCTGTGTAACTTCTGTACGATCAAACAGAATTGCAAAAAAAAAAAAAAAAAAAAAAAAAAACTACTGGTTTCAAACAGGCTGCAAGGACACTACCCTGTCTGTCATTGGTTTGGCAAACAAATAGTCCCACCCAATCTTGCTGTATCAAGCTAATCAGGATGCTATAATGTGATTGGGAAGAAACAATCTGCAAATGGCTTACTTATAGCTGACTCTGCATATTAAATTGGGATTATAGAAAGCATTTCATTATTGTAAAAATTTATTTCAAATATTTATAATATCTTGACCTACAAATTCAGGTAAATTAGTGTTTTGAGCACTATAATGAGCATTTAACAACTGAGAAACTGTATAAAAAAAATCCATAATTGAATAAAATAAATGCTTATATGGAGTTATATGTATATAATTTCATATTAAAGCGCAAATGAACCAACGAACATGCTATGTTGTAGTTATGTCATCAGTTAAGTCATCAAGTTACCAAAAAAAGGTGATTTTTGAAGCAGTCTTAAAACTATGCATGCATGCAAGTATTTGTTATATATGGGTTACATTTAAGAAAATATCTCTGAAAGGCAGTGGTTTTCAAAACAGTCCTGGAGCACCACAGTCTCCCTCATCTAACACACCAGATTCTACTCATCAGCTCATTAGTAGAGACTTTAAGACCTGAAGTGGGTCAGAAAAAGTAAAGAGTTGTGAGAAAATAAGATGCGTGTCAGATCCGTGTCATGTTCAGCAGTGGCAGCTCTTAAAGCAGTCAAAATAACCTAATAACCCAGCTGCAGTGATGTCTGTTAATCAAAGAACAGAAGAAAAATGAGGAAATCAATAACTCTTGTAGCTTTAAGAATTCATCCAGATTTAATTTAGAAATTTGAATTTGATAACTTTAATCAATTTCTGTATATTTCCTACTTGCTGAAGGGCACAGGTAACTAAATATGACTAATTATAATGGGTTTATGTGAAGATTGTTTTAAGTGCACTTAAATTAGAATCTGTTATTTCTAAGTCTAAGTCTAATAAATGTTAAAATCGATAGCTCTCAATAATACTGTAACGCTGAATGGCTATAGTCAATGGTTAGATATTAGGGGGGAAAAACTATTTCATAGTGACATCAGTAGTAGTACTGGTATCAGTGACACTCACATCCATTAAACAAATATTAATAAATATACTGTCTTTATGTTCTTTATGTCATAAAACCCTTGTATTTCTATCACCAACACAGATGGTAATGATTCTAGACAGTCTCTCTCAGCAAGAACCTCTGAATAGGATATTTTAACAGCAGATGACGTTGAGACTGTTTCACAGGGCACCAGTTGATCCAGAGGCATAGCGAGTTGTCAACAGGGCGGCTCGGCTCCCAGGCACTGAACATGACTCACTGTCTCTTCTGGTGAGGCACTGCAGGTGACATAATCTGATCTGGAAACATGACCCCTTTTCCCTTTCTATAGTCCAGAAAACACTGAAGCAGACCTTCTTTTTATTAACAACTTCAGGGGCTGCGAGCAAACATTGGTGATAACGGCCAAAGAACTCTTTGGAACAAGTATCAGATTTTAGCTCCCAGATACTAGAGAAAACCTTTTAAAGAAGCTTTAAAGTAAGAGACTTTTCTTTAAGTGATCCGCTGCATTATTTATGGATTAAAAGATGCTTCAGAGTAAATAAAAATAGTTTGAACAGTATTTTGCTTGTTCCAATATCATTTATTTCCTGCAGGCATGGAAATGCAAAAACACTGTCAATGTGTGGTGCACTTGAGAAGGTGACAACAGGGGGCTTGGCACAGATTGCTGGCTGCTGTATGAGTTCTCAGGGAAACAAAGCTTCTACTGCATATCAACTACCTCTTAAAACATCTGCACAGACAGCGCTGAAGTGTTGCGATAAACCAAAAAGCTGCAAAAATACAATGAACCACAAATTTAGGCTTCCTGTTCCTGCCTCACAAGAGCTTCTCTGATATAAGTGAGTCACAGGCTGCCACTACGGCCTGGATCCAGACAGAATGAGAGTAAGTGTGGAGCCAGAAAGCCCCTGGTCAGAGACGGGGTGGCATTAGGAGAACCTGGCCTGTAGAAGGGGGCAGCAGCTGATGTTACAGACAGTCATTACTCCACTCAGCTTGAGGCATGACATTGGAACGGCACAAGTGGGCCAACTAAGATTTATCCATTCTGTCATGACAGTGTGGTGTTGACCAGGGGGCCTGCTGATGAATCCCACCCTCCATCTCTGTTTGCAAGCTGTTCAGGACCAACAGGTCACAATGGCATTTTATTTATGGCACTTTAACATGCCAAGCTGATCCGCCCTCTTCCCTGCTTTAGCATGGCGAATGGCCCTTCCATCAGCATGTATTGTGTGTGGGAGCAAGCGAGGTGCAAGTTATGTCTCTCTAGTAGGACCAACAATTGGAGATGTGACTTGTGTTTTCAACCTAAAATAGTGGTTTGGGAAAGAGAAATAGGAGCAGGATATCACATGGGGGTGTTTTTTTTTTAATCTACAGGTGACGGGAAAAAAATGATAATTCAAAATACTGCAGTATATACTTCATGCAACCGTACTGATTGAAAACTCGGAATTGAAGAACAGGTTCATGAATGTGAATTTTAATGGAATTTGCCATAATTCACTGACAGTTGAACTTGACAGACAGAAAGTGCATTTACATATACTGTTGAGAATCAATATACAGTGCAATAGTACAATATCTCACATGTATACTTTTGGGAGAAAAAGAGAAGGACCACCAGCAACTAAATCCCAACCACCTCCCATAGAACAAAAAAACTACACAAAAGAAATCAATTTTGAAAAACAATACACTAAAGTAGGCACTAAAATTTTATATCATAATACAATGAAACTATTTTTTTCTATCAATAAATAAATTCAGAAAACAAACAAATCCCTAACTCTCATTAAACCCAGGAAAAATGATCAAAAATGTTTACCTCAAAAAAAAAAAAAAAAAGTGTTGTGTGTGATTCAATATCTCTATATCAGCTACAGTATATGTGACAACCAGCTGGGAATAGGTGGAAAAGACTAGGCTATATCACGGTTTTCTTTAAACTACTACTGTTGTTTCTGTTTATTTACCATTCTGTTCAGTCTAACTGCCACAGTATGTTCTCCATCTGGTGTTTTTGGTGTACTTAAGTATTATAATGATATTAATCATTTGAAAATTCAGTAATTAAGCCAGTTAATTAGTATGTAAATAGGGTTTCAGAAACACTGGCAGGCCTTCCGTTCAAATCCACAAATTTAAGAGCAAATCCGGACTTGTCAGCTTTCATTACGCCAGGTGTGAGTGGCAGGTCACGAAGCGGGCGTGAGGGAAATGACAGCAGGACAAAGGTTGTTTCGTTCCAAAATGAAATGGGAGTGGAACCAAGCCGGGCACCTCAGCGTGGCAAAGCCCCAGCAAACCTCCGGGCCAGCGGCCGAGGCGCAAGCTTAACCTTTCTCCCTCACTCTCTCCCTCTTGCGATCTCTCAAAAGTTTACTCACTCCCCCCACTACCACCAGTCCTCCCCAGCCTATCCGATCGGATCGATGGCCGCACTGCAGAAGTAGTGGACTGGGAGTGTGAAAATTCAGCTCGTCCTCGAAGAGAAGCAGTGTAATTTTCGCCGAGATGGAAAAAGCAATAACATTTTTGCTCGTCCTTTACAGCCAGCAATAGACGAGGTGCGGGAACTCACCTTCCCCTCTAGTCAGAGGGGCCAAAGTCACATGCGCACCCCCATGTGCCAAAAAAGAAAGAAGGAAGATTTTAACCTTTCGATATTCAAGTGAATATGACTTCTGTCATGGGCAAACAAATGATTGGTTAATCCTATTAACATTAGCAAGAAAGGGAAGGGTGCAAAAAGACGAGAAAAACTATATTTCAATAAACAAAATATCAATCTTACGCAAAGGCTGGCGGGCTGGATGCACTCCTTGTTATATTAGGAGCAGATGTATGTGCCTGATAGAGAGCATTAAGGGTTATATCCCAGCATTCATTTCATTACAGTTCCCGCCAGAGCCTTACCCCCTGTAGCTCTTTATTTAGCTAAGCAGTTAAAGCCTCTTTAACTGCAGATTCAACATGACGACATTCACCGCACGTAGGGGAAGAGCAGAACAATGGCGGATCTAAAAACGTGATACTCTGTGATACTGTTACTTCTGCAGATCTCTGATCACGACACCTCCCGCCCCATCCCGTTCCTTTTATTTGAAGATGAAACATCAGAGCACAATTTGAATACAGTTGTACATCTTTCCATTTATTAATGCTTGGATTAACATGACTGGGGGTTTTGTCAAGGGAGTCTTTACTAGAGCCCAGGGAGCAGTTCTGTGTGACAGTAATAGTCCTCAGTTAATATACTTGAGTGATGTAGATTTCTTAGTGTTGGAAAGCAGAACAAAGAGGGTTTATTTGAAGCGTGAACACAAAGGTAGAATTGTAAAGTGGAGGGTGTAAACGGGAGGGTAGGAGCCACTCGAGATGAAAGCCATGTTATTTGACACAGCGCTGGCAGTGAATTAAAAAACAAAGGCAGTGGTGGGAGAATCCTCCCGACTTTTTGACAGGAGAAAGATGAGCCACTTTTACTTTCCTCCCATCCTGGCTTTCAGTCTCTCACACTGGAAAAACACTATTTGCTCTTGATATCATCTGTCCAACCACAGGCACCCTTGATTTCTTACTCCCTCCCTCGATATTGATTTCGCCAGACTGTATGCTGCTAAAGTTCTTCTCTGGAAATCTTAAAATGAGCTATTTTTAAGCCTTTGAAGGAAAATATATAAGTATGAAGGTGATCATTTAGTTTGATTCCACACAAGTCAGTGTGTTGTAACTGCGATTATTTTAATTGCAACAATTTACATAGAAGAAAAAGAAATCCCGGATCAATTTGTCTGATTTTTGTAGTTGTCTAAAAACGTTATTTGAAAACTATTTCAACAACATTAACATAGATATTATGAAAATTAGATGGTATTTTAATCAGAGAAAAATTTACTGAAATTAAATAATATAAGGTAATAAAATATCTACTGAAATAAAAAAATAAAGAAATTAACTTTTATTCAGAAAAAAATGCATTACTCAAAAGTGAGAGCAAAGACTTCTATGTTGTTCCAAACAATTCTATTTCAAATAAATGCTATTCTTTTGAACTTTCTATTTATCAAAGAATTTAAAAAAAAATGCATCATGGTTTCAGCAATAAATAAATAAATAAATAAATAAATAAATAAAGGCAGCACAAGTGTTTTCAATATTGATAATAATAACATTTCTTGAGCATCATGTCAGCATATTATTATTTCTAAAAGATCATGTGACACTGAAGACTGCTGCTGAATGGCTGCTGAAATGATGTATTGGTTGGGCTATTCCCACCCCCAAAAAATTATTCCAGGTTTAGTGTCAGCAGACAGCAGTCACCCTCTTGGAATCCTTCAAGCTCTGTATTATCCACCAAACACTGAAAACATTATGTCTTGAAGTAGAATGAAGCATCTATGAAGTTTCAGTCTGCTGCTTTGTCGGCTCTCATGAACATGCATGTGTAACACAGCGCTGTGGAGGTGGGTAGGAGAGCAGCCAGGCTCGACGAGGAGTTCAAAAGCCGAAAACGGGCCACTCGTTCTTCTGAGGGCCCCTGTAGCACAGCAGAAAGGCCTCCCGAGAAAAAACAGCTCTGAGAGTGCACAATCAAAGACTGAAGCTCAGAGCTTCACTGAATGGAAATGTATAACAAAATGGCATTTGAACAGATTCAGGGAATGTTCCACTGAATGTGATATCAGACCTTCAGGTGAATTATTCAGAGTGGCTATTCAATTAGAATTATTATCCGACGCAAAATGGCCTCTTGAGAACGAGACATGAAAAGGATGGGTGAGGGAAACCCAAGATAATGAGAAGGTCACAGCGATACAGTATAAACTAGAGTGAATGTTAGTGCAGATAATGCCAAGCTCACGTGAACCCGTTAATATTTGGTGCATAGCTCTCCATTCAGTGTAAAACCCTGTCAGTGTGATAGATTGAAATGAGTCTTGCAGCTCTCTGCCATATTCTTTCTCTCACTTCTTACACTGTGGGCTGTAGCACGGTGCAAACTGACAAATCTCAGCGGGTTTTACAGTCTCCTGAGCTGCGGTTGCCAAGAATTCACGACTCTCAATTCATCCAGGCCAAAGAATTGAAAAGACATTCACACTTTCACTAGCATCCATTCTTAACGGAAAAAAGATTGGAAAATTATGTCATTATTTACTCAGGTAACTACAAGTTCCTTTCTTTAATTTAACAGAAAAAGAGAAATTCTGAAGGATGTGATTTTCAATGCAATGCACTGAAGCTTTCAAGTTTCAAAAAGGATACAAAACAACAGCAAGTCATAATACTCAAATAATATTTCCGGATCACTGCTTTTGTGAACTGGATTAACCAAATCATTGAGAAGATCTGACTCAAAAGATTCATTAACAAATCAGACATTTCTACATCTTTAATGAATGCAACAAGAACAGCTTGGGCAGGTTTCAAGATAATTAATGAATAAGACTTAAAATATAGTACATAAATCAAGTGGATCTTTTTTTTTTTCATACTTTTTAGAGGTGCTTTTGTAATTTTTTCAGTCTTTGCATTTGCAAAGTATACAGTATTGTAACTGCATTGGGAAAAAGCAACCAGCACAGTCTTAACAATTGTAGTAATCACCAGCATGCCACAAATGTGGCACATAGTCATTAGGTTGAAAATAACCAAGAATATTCCTTTAACATTTAATGGATCACACAGCAGACCCTCATTCTACCTGCTCTAAAACTGTTTTTCCCCCATCATTGTACATTGTACAAGGGGCCACCAGGTTAAAGAAAACATTTTATTCAGAGGAGGCCTTTTAAGAACTATTTCAATTTAGTTAACCATTTCCAGTTAACTAAAATCTCTGCTGACTTTGAACAGGAAACAGACGTCTTTAGGGGCATTGGGAAAATGCCAATCATTCTAATTGTTTGAATTTGTATTGACTCAGGATGATAAAAAAAGAGATGTTGGTCACAGCAAATGCCTGAAGCCTCAAGCCTGAAAGAAAGAATGAAAGAGTGAGAGAAACCGAGAAAGAGAGAGAGTGTGGTGGGAGAACAAATGTGTACCTCAGCTGTTCTGGTGGGTTTTCCATTATATTTCTGAAATGGACTGAGCAGGCAAAAGAGCTTCTTTTCAGGCAGAGACAGAAATGACTAATAATGAATGAACGCATCAGAATGGGATTCCTCAGCCATACTTCTCAGTTCAAACCAAAAAAAGAACTCTGAAGGAAGTTACATAAAAACATAAGGTTAGAAGAAATTGTTGTTCATGACTCCATGGCAAGAAGGATCCCAAACCACAGAAAAAGCACAAACCTCTTTCAATACCTGAACAATTAAGTCTCCAAACTTGCATATTGTTTTGAGCACATTTTAGAGTAGCGCTTCCCTCCTTCCATTGTCTCTCCCTCCATCTTTCTCTCCTACTCTTATAACTTTCAGGAATCAGGCTGAATCAGTCTTAGTAACTTAGAATTGAATTATGCATTCGTTAGTTCATGCATATGCATGGATTCTTGAAGTTCATGAATATCTATTAAGATGCCATTTACATTTCTTCCATTTTCCTAATACATAAAAATCTTACACTAATGAACAAATGGAAGGACTACAGCTTGTAGACAGAGAGCTAGCGATGTGCTAAATAAAAGAAAAGTGTACAGGCTTTCTAATTAGAGCTCGGAAACCATGCAGTGAGATTTTAGACAGTGATTCATTTACAAACTTCAATGAAAAGCCGTGAGATTACATGAGAACTCATGTTTCTAGATGAATTCTCAAGAGAATTTAAATGGTACTTCAGGGAAAACCAGATGGTGAAAGAAAAGAAAGAAAGAAAGAAAGAAAGAAAGAAAGAAAGAAAGAAAGCACGAACGCAAGAAAGAAATAAAGAAATAAAGAAATAAAGAAAGAAAGAGAAATTTCATTAAAAAATTTTTAGTATTTTATCTACTTTAAATACAAACAAGCTAAAGCTATAGTTTTAATTGCTGCGAGTAAATGTTAGAATCACATTGTACGTTGTACAGTAAAAAATAATATGTAACATTATAAGATTTGCTAAAGGTCACATTTAATAATGATATTAAATTATAAGTACTGTTAAAGATTAACTATATAAATAAAATCTGATTTATATTATAACAATAGTGCCCACCTAAATGGCTTCAGTGAAGTTTTGCTTTTTGTTATTAATTTCTAAAAAAAAGTAGCTAACTACTTTTTCAAAAGAGCAGCTTGACAGTTGTTGAACTGTTTTAAATAATGAGTAGCTTGTAACTTGGTGAGCTACAGTTTTACATTTACATTTACATTTATGCATTTAGCACTTACAGTTCATTCAGGCTAACATTTTTTACCTAACATGTGTTCCCTGGGAATCGAACCCACAACCTTTTGCGCTGATCACTCAATAACCTAAAAATCAACCACAAAAACAATTTTCGGTTTTAAAGTAGCTTCTCCACCACTGGTACCCTGGCATCCTTTCAACACCATGTAAAACGGCCTGAAAAGTGGAGAAGTTGATCGACAATATGTGTGAAAAATAAAGGATCCTGTTTTCAGGATTATGACACCTCATCAGCAGTTATCACAGGCTATTCACTACTGGTTCAATGCACAAGCACACGCACACACAGAGGAGAGAGAGAGAGTGGAGTAAGATGGGGGAAGCTGCCCAGAGGCAGTAACGCTGTGGCAGTAAGGAAGGAACCGTTTAGCAGGAAGTCCACGTGCAGCTGACAAACAGCATGTGTGTGTGCGCATTTAATCCCCTCCTACCTCACACACACTGGGTGACCGTGTTCTAATAAGCAAGAACACACAGAGATCCTGTATTTATGTATTAATAAAATCCCCCAGTGATACACTAACATGCTGATACAAAACTTTCTCTGAGGGTAGAAGAGACCCGGGCTAGTTGTCACACTTTTTTTTTTTTTACCCCAGTGAATATTTCTCAGGAAAGTTTGTTTTGATCATCGGTATAGCCTTGGCTACAAAAAGCTTCCACTTCAAATATTTTTGAATACTTACACTGTTATTGGCTGGGGAGGGATCCCAAACTATGTAAGGTGAACATCTTTGACTTACATTTCCTTGAAGTAACCCCTGAGATACAACTAGTCTTTGTGATAACTAACCTTGGTCTCCTCTATAAACCATCCCTGATTGAGTCACCTAAACAAAATCAGTTTTCCCATAACGAGCCTCACGTGTCTTCCAGAACAAACCGTATCGAATACGTTCGCACAATGGTGAGAAAATTGAACAGAGATGATAAAAATGTTTCCGAAGCTCCTGGAGTCGTCATGCGCTGATAGCGCCACCATTCAGGTATTCAAGCAGGTTTGCATAGGAAACATGGCTGTTATTGTGTGCAAGCATTTTATCCCTTATTTGCTGATAATGACAAATCTCTCTCTCTCTGTCAGTCTCGTGCGGTGGTAGCTGGCTCTTTGGGTCTGCACAGATAAGCGGGTGATTCATCATGAGGCTGAAGGCTGCACACGACGTCTTATCAGCCCCTCGCAAGGATCCAGTCTCACTGCACATGCTCTCGGTTTGGAAAGTGACCTGCTGCCTCCTGGCTCCAAATTACCATGACAACATTAGAATTATCCATGCAAAAATGACAAGAGGTGAATTAATATATTTTGCGCATGCTTAGACCACCCGGCATCCCCCTCACCCCCCCATCTAGTGCCAAACTCCCTTCGTCTCCACATACATTTCCATTATTGTGGGGAAAATAATGACCTGATAGGGAGGGCCTTTAATGAATGCAAACGAGCGCTCTGGCTTCTCCTGGCAAAAAAATTCTTAAGAGAAACATGTGCGTCCCCCTCCTTGCTAAATATTGCAGGTAGTGCTTTAGTAATATCATATTTAATTCAATCAAGCAATAAGTGTGTGTGTTGTTCGCCACCGATATAAGTGGGACAACACTGTGAGAGTGTAATTGAGTCAAAAATAAATAAAGAGACAGTAATGACAAGATGGCGAGCTGTTCAGCAGGGCCGTGATTGAGTCAACGGAGCGAGGCAATAATAGCGCTTTCCTCTCCCTTTTCTCTCACTATTGTCAGGATGAGAATATCATTGCAGAAAATTGCCTCGTAGGGAAAAATATATGAAACGGTTAACAAATGGACTGGCAGCCCATCCTCTTTCTGACATTTGAAGAAGAAAAAAAAAAAAGTCAAGGGGGAAAGAGAAGAAGGGAAAGCAAAACGCAAACTCATTAACGATCACACAATTATGACATTATTTACGGTGAAAGCGAAACAATCAGCTGGCTGCATCTTGCACCGTCTCCCTCCCTCTCTGCATGGGTCTCTCTCTCTGTGACACAAACCGAGGCTTGATGTGTTAGTGGAGGGTGTGTAGGAGGATGAGAGTGGTCCACTGAGGGGTGCTCCGAACACACACACATGCATTTTCTTTCAAGTCCTCCATCTTTTGAGCACAAATCTACTCCCATGCACTCAAACAACTTTGGTAAAGGACAAGCACGACTGTACACATTTTAACAAGAAACAACAGCTGATGGGCTAATCAGGATGAAGCATCATCTCTACAAGTGTCAGAGAGTCACATGGGTGAATGTTATGCTAAATGCTAGTATTTTCATGTTTACTTTTAAATTTTGTTAAATGCCATCATGTATTTCACATCATTCACTTATTAGAAGATTATTCATTTTTTATTAATTTTTTTAGTATTTATTAAATCAAAATACTAAAAAATAAATAAATACAGAAGTGAACAAGGAACAATGTGGAGACTTTACATAATCAGTGTAAAGCTGCACAAATAAATAAGGAATTAGGCAAAGCAATTCTTATTAAACTATTTCAGTAGGAAAAAAATTTAAAGGAGCAAATTAATAAAGTTTTTAATAAAATGTATCAAATTTTTATTTAAAAAAAAATGCTGTCATAAACTTTTACACATTGTCAACATTTTTTTCCATTTGTCACTCATTTTGGAAGGAATAGCTGATTTCAAACTGGAAGAAGCAGAGTGAACACAAGGCCCTCAAGCACTGGCAGTATGGGTACCCAAGAGTCACATGACTGGACTGTAGCCTTGTTATCTGGCAAGCCCTCCATTTGTTTTCCGTCATCAATTTTTCTGAGCTTTATTGTATTAAATATGCTACACATTCCCAAATTAATCATCTGTGACAGGAACAATTCCTCAAACAAGAATTCCTCAAACCACACTCACTTGACAATAAGGCCTTGCAAAACCTTCCTGCTTGTTAAAAGGCTGAAATCAAGCTCTTTTTTATCGACTCAAATCAAGCCAAATTTATTATAGGGCTGTAATATTTCTGAGTGATTTGAAACCAATGAGTGGCCAGGGAGGCTTTTAAAGTGATTAGTTTGTCTCATTCAACAGTCAAAACAATATCCCAAGCAGATAAACAAAGAATATCAAGCTATTATTGAGCATTTCTGTATGGCTCTCAGTCTGAAATTAACTCTGACGTACAGTACAAGGAGCTCTGCTTTCATGCTGAGTCTTTCTCATCAGGCCATTGTTGCATAAAATTTTATTTTAATTGGACGCTTCCAACTGAAGGGCCTGCAAGTTTTTGAATCATCAATTTTCCTTTCAATATATGCCTATTATGGAGCCTGCATGAAACGGCCCTGTGCCAATAGACAGCCTTGAATTTTCAAAAGTTTTCCCTGCAAGGTATTTGCAACATTAATTAACAAGCCTATTAACGAGATGAGTGCAAACTGCTAAAATGGTTGTGGCTATTTGCATTGATTGCTGCGCACGTACAAAAGCGACTGAACTAACAGTCAAATTAAATCACTGTATTAATGGCAAAGCAAGGCCTGAGGCTGGAGGGAAAGTGTACACCAGTATGCTCTGTATTTATTATACTTTACATATAACATTATTGATAAATATAATACTCAATATTATATCAAATAATAACAAAAACATCTACAATACCGTGATACCGTATATACAGTATACGATATAAAAATGATTCAGAAACAGCTGAAGTCCAAAGTGAACAGCATTAAGGGTTATTTTCCATTCAGTGTGTGTGCAAAGAGGTCACAAGTCCTGGGTCAGTATTCAAACACATTATTAAAACTGTTCACAGATCAGCTGCAACTTCTCATCAAGAACATCTAGCTTTGCTGTACTCCTTCCTCAAAAATGTGGGGATTTAAAGGTACAGTTCTCCCAAAAATAAAAATAGCATGATTATTTCTCACTCCAAACCTGTATGACTTTCAAAAGCACAGAAAGAGCAGCACAAAAACATTCTTCAAAATTACTTCCTACAGGATTAGAACAACATGAGGCAACATGAGGGTGAATAAATGAAGATGTTCTTTAAACATGTCAGATTAGCATTTAGCATAATAGTCTTCATCTCTTGACGTTCATTTAAAGAGCTGTCTGTCACACACAACTTATTCATGTACGACTGAATTGATGTGAATGAAAAAGCTCAAACCTGTATGACTATACAGACTAACCCTAAAATGATTCTTCTCAGCTAGAAAAGAATCGTCTGCTCATCTCAATGGATTAGCCTAGTTATTGCGCTACAGAAACATCTTAATGAAGCCGTTTCAATAAAAGGAACTGGGTCCTTTTAGCGGCACACCTGGTTGTAGCCTAAAAGGATATGCGAGAGGGTTTTTCAGGGAGCTGTTTACCCTGTGTCTAAAAAACCCATATGGAGACAGAAAAGCTGAGAGGAGCAACTAGCACCACCGGGCTCCCCGCTGAATTGTGCTTTTGAGAGATTGTGTTTGGCAGTCCTGCCCGCTATCAGTTGGCAGGCAGTGGAGCATTCTCCGAATCATCTGTTGATCATTTAATTACAGTATGTTTCAAAGGGGAAGAGGGACCAGGGCATCTTAGGAAGCAAAGTTAGGATGCATGATGAAGAAAAACAGTCAGGAAAGGGCATCATGTAAAATGCGAGCTTTCTATATTCACACTGAGGGAGATAAGGACAACTGAAGGGCCACTGGGTTTCTCTGGGGTAAAAGCCTTTGCGATGGAAACACAATTGTGTTGGCCATTTACTTAAGGAAGCTCACTATTCTCTGGGTCTAATCTTAAAGCACTCGTCTCTGAGTTCCCATGAGAACTACCATCCATCCACCTGCACTGTATCTTATCCATCTACACACAACACAAACACATACAGAGCTGACAATCACGGAGACAGATCCTCAAAGCTGAGAACACAAACACGCTGCTCAAACTACGTTGAGATAGATGCCAGACCATTTACTGCTAAATTGAAAAAAGACTTTATATGACGTGATAGAAGACTGCCACACAGTCTAATGCATTTAGAGTTAAAGGAACTTTTCACTCAAAAAAATACAAACTGTCATCATTTACTAACCCCTATATCATTTTACGCCTATTTCACAAAGTATTAATACTTATGTATTGTAAAAAAAATAAAAAATAATAATAATAATAATTAAAAGGGTGGGTGCACTTTACTCAAAGGCAAGAGGCAGATAAAAGAAGACACATGACCTACCTAAATGTATGAATACATGTTTTTTGAGGTAATTAAATCATAATAGATTTAATTACACTCATCAATCAATTATACAACAACATTATGTTCAATTTCCCACAACTAACACATTAAAAATGACAGATAGCTCAAATCAGAATATACTGTCATTGAAACAGCATGTTAAGGTTAATGTACTTCTGATAAGAACCCTACAAAAGGAAATAAGCCTCACTTACAGTGACTGCATGGTTTTTATGGAAGAATTTGAATGAAAACACACAATAAAACAGAGAAAATTACAAAGCACCGCCGAGGCGACCTTGAGCGTCCGGCCTTTGTCTTTTTCCGAAACATAACAGCGTCCTATAACTCCAGGTTTTCTTCTCTGTTGAATGTTTCTGTTTTGTTTTGAGCTCATTACTTCACAACGACGTGTGAGAGTCCAATCAAAAGGCACTCTCATTAAACGTGCTGTATGTAAGATTTTGACTCTACTAAAGCATAAAAATACCCTAATATGTTTGCAGATATTTAAGAAACATGCCAAGTTAACATACTTGTTTATCTGAAAAACAATGCTACAGTCAGTTATTCTCCTTTAAAAATGTGAGTTCCGGGTTGGATTGTCGAGCTTTGCTTTGGTTTGTGAACCCCGCCCACTGCCAGTTTACCCAATTGTATTTCGGCACCCAGGTTGCCAGTTGGCAGAAAACATAGCGTATTTCATTTCATTCATCGTCAAGTGCGCACGTTCCTGTTGTCAATCTGGCAACCTGCGTGTGCATCAAGTCTGAGGAGGAGGGGCTGGTTGAAAAGACCCTCTCCAATAGTTTGAATTTGGACTGCAATACCTAGTTCAACCACTCGGTGTCAATCCTACATACAGCACCTTTCAAAAGCAAAATGGTTCAAAAGTAGCTGTCTAGCAATTACACAGCTTGTCTGAAAGACTGGCTGCAGAGCTTCAAATGTCAATTATGTTTTGAAAAACGATAACGTTCTTAGAAAAGCCTTTTTGTTTTCAAATTGTGTTTAGATGTAAACCATAGCCCACTTTTCACTCAACAAATCTGTCTGTCTTTTATGCAATTAAAAAAAAAACACACACATTGATGTTTCTTCCTTTTTTTCCATCAAAGTTGATTTCAAAACAATACCAAAGAGACGTTAAAAACAAGCACTTGTCTTACACACTTTTAACAGGCTAAAATGTCCTTCCTTTCCACACATAGCTAAAGGCGCACTCAGCTTGCCAATGCTGAGTCATGCTTATTGTTGTGTCTACCATGAGCTTCACCAGCACCACTACCACCCTGCGGCAACATGGGAAGAGTGCCACACTTACAGTGGGCACCACCAGCCCGGCCAAGGTCAACACTGCCTGTTACCGCACACACATCCCTCACGGCATAGAGGTTTGACTGTTCATTCCAGCGCTGAATGAACGCTCACACATTTCACTTATGTCACTCAGCCCGAGTGCTACAAATATTAACGCTTTCCTCTATGAAAGCAATGACAGCGTGTCACACAGAGAGACGGATGGATGACTGTGGATGGATTGTCTGCCATGCTTTCAGCAGCTAAGGGGGAAAAAAATGGTCTGAGGCGCAAACTCTTGAAAGAAGGCCAGCAAGAGACAGAATGGGGGGTTTCTTTAGAGTAACCTTCACACTACATCACAGAATTTCCCTCATCAGACGCTTGCATTTCTCAGATGTTCAACAGATGCATTTATGGAGCCCAGCCAACACGTCTAAACTCAAGCCAGAGTTGGAAGAGAGAGGCGTATCGCAGCTCTCACAGGTTTATTCAGAAGAAAAAAATAGATATCTATGAAATCGGAGTGAATTATATTAGCACAGTGCTCAATTTCAAACCATTATTTGTTTATTTTAAAATGTCCTTTAAAATTTTTCAATAATTTCTGATGTCATATTACATTAAATTTTAGTCTATTTTACCCAAAGTAGAACATCATTTTAATATAGACAAAAGTAACTGTGCCTAATGTTTGAACTACAATCCCATGAAGCATTTTTAATAGCATTAATGAATCAAAAATAACTATACAATACAAAAGTACTGATGTACAGTTAGTTATTCATGTGATGTACAGTCATATATTCAAATATGTGCAATCTATCTATCTATCTATCTATCTATCTATCAATCATATTGCTTTTCCACTATATTAAGAGCGTTAAGGGTTTTTTCAAGATATTATGCTTATTGATAAGCACATAACATATATGAATGCATATAACATATATGAATAACCTCAGCGATCCTCAGAGCTGTCTTGAAAGACTTGGGAAGAAAATAAATGGGATCTTGTGCTATTTTCCCCTCATAAGTGTTCATCTCATCCTCATTATAGCTTGTGAACCACAAAAAAACCCTTCATCAATGAACATTTCCGTCACTAATTTTCGTTGACTTGATTAACAGCATTCACACTGTGTTTCTCTTTCAGCTGAACACAAACTCAGTCAGATAATAAACAGCCTACATGAAGCAGCTTTTGCCTCTGGCTAATGTATCCCCACCGCTCCTTTAATAATCCAGCACATGCTACCATGTTAGAATGGAGGGATTTGATAAATGAATAAATTAATATCAAATAAGCATTGTTTCGGGTTTAAATTGAGTCTAGTGGAGCAGAAGAGGGGCAGAAAGGGCTTGCTTGCGGATCAAATGATCACAATATCCATTTCGGTGCCGGCTTTGTCTTTGCTGAATTTGGATATTAATGAATGCAGAAGTTTAGCTGTGTTGGAGATGGCAGATTTCATGGAAGTGCAAATGATCCGCTCTGACATACACTGAATGCAGCTTTGATCTGCGATTTGACTAGCGCCCCACGCAATGAAAGGACCAAGGGGAGCGAGGGAGAAAAAGAGTGTGTGTGAAAGAGAGGGAGAGAGAGAGGGGAAAAAACCCTCAGAGCACAGAGGAGCACTCATCTAACAAGGCCTCTCTCTGATCCTTGTGCTCACCCAGCCCCTCTCACTCTCTCTCTTTCTCACTCTCTACGTCTTTCTAGCAGCTTCACGTTTCACATGGTCTCCTTCGCTCTCGTACCCCCCTCCCCTTCTAATAACCCAGGAATGCTTCATTTGAATGAAATACAGTCATTTATCTACTGGCACCAGAGATCATAAAATCAAATAGAGGGAAGTGAGAAGTCATAACAGCGATGGTTCGTTTTTATGTCACGTAATACCCCCATGAGCGTAAGGAGGCCATTCAAAATATGCTGCCATCAAACTCTCCTAATGTTGTTTTGACTTGTACCGAATTGTTATTGTAAGTCCCATCAGTGGTATTAGACACCAGAATCACATCCTGCGCCACGGGCAATGTTTCTTGGCACAATCTCGCCACACAATTCTTATTGGGCCCCTAAAGGCACTTCAAGTCGAGTTCCCTCATAGCTCAGGAGTGTGAGCGCTGGTCATTTTCCTGTGCTTTTCTCCACTGTCATAGTAATGGAGTGCAGGGTGCGTCATGCCATGACTCAGTGTGTAAACAATACTAATGCTTACACATTGATGCGCTCTTTATCTCTATTACAGGTGCAAATTTTGTAGAGACTGTAATTGATTGCGTCTGAAAGCACTGCTGGTATTATGGCAGGCCACACATGGAGGTCTTATGAGTTTGCACGACTCCGATGAAGAAAAGCCTCAATATGTCCAAATTATGGAGTCTCTGAGCCGAGGTATAGTAGAAATCAATTAGCCAATGTATATCAGATGTGTCATGAAGTTTGTCATGAAGCATAAGAATTACTGAGTTAAAGTATATGTTACTACGAAACTGTTTTTTTCAGTCCAAACAGAGTGTGATATGAGAGTGTTTTAATGAATAAACAAGATCTCTAATGCCAGTACATTTATGCACATATAACATCTATTGGTTATACAGTACATAACCAATTATAGAAATGGGTTATACATTTCAGCTTGTGTTTTGCCTTTTATAACATGAAAGTGGACTGTGCACCTTAACTCAAAAACGAAGGCAGAGGCTTTGCTTTCCAGGTAGTCAGTGGTCAATGGCATAATAGAGAGCGTATTTGTATGAAGGTACATATTTAAAGAAATCACTTACCCAAAAGTCAACGCCGTTCTAAACCTGACTTTCTTCTGTGCCTTGTGGGCACCTTTATTTTGTTGTTCATACAGATTGGACTGCAATGTTCTTCAAAATATATTTTTATGTTTTATAGCAAAAAGAAATTCATAGTCAGGTTTGGAATGATATGAGGGTAAGTAAATGATGAACTAGATTTCAGATGGCTTCTGACGAAGTCATCCTAATATCCCATCCAATGATTAGTAAAGTTATCTTCACATTTAGCCAAACAATACACATTTAAAGACTACAATACTTATTTGTCTGTTTAAAAAAAAAAAAAAAAAAAAAAGAATATTTGTGAATTCATTCAGTTCTTTAACCCCTCCATCAGAGGCCAAAATGCACACATGGGATTGTGGGATACAACCAGTGGTGAAGGACATACATGCTACTTTAAAACAATCCAGATGAATGCATTTTAGTAGACAGGTTGTGATATCACGCATAAAGACATAAGCCAGCATTTTTCAGGTACTGGACACAGCTCTGTTCAGCCATCTTAAAATGACACTGGACATTATGACTGACATGTGCTGTTGGCTGTGCAAGGGAGCAGTGCTCTACCTAGTCTTGCCTATTCAATTAAACAGGTATAATCACTCAACATGAGAGGTTTTGTAAACTTAAATCATGTACAATTTTCTCCAGTGATTTCACTATTGAGATGTTGAATCAGAATTAATAGTCATTGCGCTGCATATAAAAACATAAAATGTCATCAACAAATAGCTTATAAGGCAATATCAAGTTTTTAACTGATGCACAATTTTATTAAATCACAGTTTTTTTCTTAAACCACATTATGAACTATTATCCGTTTAACACATAAAAGCTGGTTTGGCTCATGGGAAATGACAGACTCCTGACAAAAGCTGCAAAGCACTTATACAAATGCTTTTAAAAAAAAAAAGATTCATGGGATCATAAAATCTTTGAAAGCCTACAGATTACATTTCATATTTTTGTCAACTTTTTTAAGCATACAAAGTGAAAAAGAGACGGCATATATAGGGGATACAGACTGAAAATCTGATCAAACCTGTGTCACATGTGTGAGCACCACATGCTCAATGTGTCAAGATGTGCCGCCCATTTTGTAAAGGCCTGACCAATGTCAGCAGATCTGAAATTGTGAAGCAGCTGCGTAGCCTTGTGGCATAGTGTTAAAAAAAAGAGGGGAGTAGCAACTATTATAACTCACTGGCACATGTAAGCTGTCAAAATTTTGAATTTGTCATTAGCTTCTTCCGAGATAATCAATGGCCAGGCCACAATATGTGCCGCCCACTTTAAAAAAATGGTCTAAAACAACATGCCCTTAAGACAAATGCACAGATTTCAATTTTTATATATAGCCAGTAACATTTCAAATTTATATTTCACCTTAATGGCCATTTAGATTTAGGGCAGGACTCAGAAAAAGCCTGTTAGGGACAAGGCGTGATTATGCAGAGTTATGATCAACCATTCAGCTGTAACAAATGACGTTTTGAACATGGTTAACCACAACTGATTTGGCTAGCATGACCAGATTACCAAATGGGAGGGAGATGAATCCAGCTGTGAAAAATATTGTATCGTTTAGTATAGCTATCGGTCGCTTTTATTGATCGCTTGTAAACACAGCAGCTGGCACTGCATGAAGTATTCATACTTCAATTCTGACAGCTTTTAATAATTTCTAAATATTTCAGGCACAACAATGGTGCATACAGAAACGCTCCAACAAATCAACAGCCGGCAAAAATAAACAAGACTTATGGCTTTGCTGCACACACACACACGGTCGCCTCCAGAGTGCCACTGAGAGAACTGACAAATGGCCGCTGTGTCACTGAGTGAGAAATCCCGCAGTCACAGACAGCCTCTCATTTATCTGAGAGTGTGTGAGAGAGCATGTGTGTGTGTGGGTGGGCAACTCATACAGCCTCATGCAGCCAGGACAGAGCCAGTCATTTAGACAGACATCCTTAGGGGCAGATTGCCTGTGTGTGAGACATTGTCTTGCTAAATGCAAACTCTGGCATAGGGCAGTCTTTTGCCTCCTCGTCCTCTAAGAAGTGAAATTACCCAAGACATTTGATCAATGCAAGTGTTAGCTAATAATGGAGAAGAACTTTAAAAGACACAATAGCAAATGTCCAGCATCATTCATATTGTTTTCATGGAAACTGCGGTGATAGTTGGAAATGCTGCAATTCACCTGTAATGAACAAGGAAGCAGAGTGACACTATCTTCCTTTTGCTATAATATAATATGTGGTGCAAACTGTGCATTAAAATGATTAAAATGACAATATTTTCACAATGACATCTCTAAATTAAAACTTTTTTCAGCTATTTTATCTGTAAATCCAAAACATATACATATACATATATAAACACACACACACACACACATATATAATATAACAAATATATTACTGCATGTGTTATATAACACAATATATATATATAACACAGTGACAACTTCAACTTAGATGATGTCACTGACCCTTTTTAAAGGAATTAAAATTGCCCTGTGCCCAAGGCCTTTTGAGATCAAAAGCTCCAGAGCAAATGAAGATGATTGAAGAGCTCTTAATACAACAGTGATTTCGACAAAGGCACAGTCACCCTGTCTTGAGACAGTGTGTAAACACACTTTGATTCACGCTCTAAGTTTCACTTCCTTCCTGTGTGCTCCGGTAACCCTGGAGACCACCACGCCATCTCTAGCCAGGGCACTGGAGGATCGAGGCATAACCTTGGGATTCTCACATTTGCATAAATTTCCAATTACATTTTATAGTTTCAACAAACCTGGCTAATCACTCGTTTCAATCCATTTAATTACAGCTCAGTGATGGCTGGCTAATGTCATTAAACGCAAAAGCTTATTGTTCCTTATCATGCTGTATTAGGGAAATTACACTGGAGTAATTTTTCACCAGGATGTGTGTTGACAACCTGTAATTCACCTCCTCTACACAGACGGTGTCCCCTTTAAGGCTTGACTCGTTTACCACGGCATTTACCGAGGGCCAGCCATTGTGCAAAAAAACTGAATCAAGACCGTCAAATACGAGAGCCGGCATGCTCGGGGTGACGTTGTTATTTTGCATAATTGCAATAAAATATATGTATCTCTCTGCCTGATTGAACTGCATCTAACTCAACAGCAGCGGGCATAAACAATGCTGTCATTTGTCAAGCAGTCAGTTTTCTTGTTTTTTGTTGTTTTTTACATTTTATTGAGTTTCTCGCACGAATCCAAACTTGCATGATGAAAATAATTACAGGTTGTGTTACCTGTGGGCTAAACGCACACACGCGCTCACACCTTAGTGTGCACCAATTGTCCTGCCTGTCATTCAATCAACATTAAGTTAGCAGCATCGAGAGCACCCCATCTCATTCATCAGTGTCTCCCTACACCAGTCAGTCAATCTATCGCACACTAGATGCACACAGACACACGGTCAACAAAGGCAGGGCTTTCATCATAGCTCTCTCTAGAGGAAACTGTAAAGGCAGAATGATTGGATAACAAAGACAAAGGACCAAAGACAACACAACAAAATGAACTTGACCTACAGGTGATGCCCAAGAAAACCCACTTGCTGCATTTACTCACTTCAATTGGCTGCTTTTCGTTGCTTTCCAAGTCAACAGAGCAGCTTTTTTAGTTGTTGGTCTAAGTACACGTGCACCAACATCTTTGTCCATTCTATCTTATCAGTTTTTTTCGTGACATAATAAATACACTTTTAAATAGATGTTAAAATGCTATATGATTTGAAATCAAATGACCATCAAAGTTCTTGTTAGTTAACTACCTGAATCTGTGAAGTTGTAAAGTTGTGAATGTCCTTGTAATATATCAGGTATATCCAATGTTTGAGGACATTTCGTACTGTAACATCACAACAAAAATGTTACCATGGAGCCCTGTTAATAAGCTCGGTAAAAACAATGAACAACCACAATTTGCTAAAGTAAATAAAGTACAGTGATAATAATTTTTTTATGCTAGTCTAAAAACTTGCCCAAAATCCTTAGAGGTCTCTCATCAATCCACAAATCTGTCAAACCAGTGGTCATATCATCCAAAGATGACAGCCTTCCCTGAGGTAAGGAAAATGATACAGTGCTACATCTGAAATGAAAAATAAAAAGAAGGCAAAGAAACAAATAGTCAAGTTCTCCATTTTTTGCTAGAGTGCTCCTTCAACACAACCTAAGGCACCATACCGCCACGCTGGCTGCAGAGTCGCTACAGGCATCTGGGCTTTGAGTCGTGCTTGCCAGCTTTCAAACTCTGCCAGACTCAAATCGAAAATGTCAGGCGCGGAGACTTCATGTAATTTGCAGCCATCTCACTGGCCTATTTATCCTTGTATTACCAAATTGAATCAAATATGAGCTGTGATGAATAACGGCTGGGAAGCAATTGAGGAACGGAGTATAAAAGAAAAGAAAAGAGGGATGAGGGGGGAGACAGAGGAAGTCAGAACACTGTGGCTTTTTACAGAAGACTGGGCTGATTTGCTTGCGCTCTTCCCGGCTGCCATTTTGCACGAGTACATTAGTCCATTCCTCAAAAGCGACCGAGCCGCTTGCCGAGGAGCAGCTGCAGTGATTCCACCCTGTGTCTCCTGGGGAGGGTTCTTATTCTCAATTAAGCCTTTTGCTGATACAGAAGAGGCCCAGATATTCTCCTCTCTATCTATCATGGTTCCACTGAAAGGCATGAGTGGCTGCCAGCTTTGGCTTCAGGTCCCCAGTGTGTATACAGCTGGATAAACCGCGGATCCACTCCAGCCAAATCTCACATCACAGATATCAGGCATCAGTTTCTGTATAATAGCATGTTTCTTGTTCTAGAGATGAGTTAATGATATATATCATAAAACAGACAGTTCCTGTCATGCATGCTGATTGGTCAATAAGAAACCCTTAAGAAAACCCTGCTACCCACGCTAAAACCACAGCGCTTCTGAAAGCCTTACTGCTTTAATTCTGTCCTTTTGCTAATATGGTGAGGGAGAAGTTCAATGTTTCCTTCAGAAAGAAAGTTTGATTAATGCATGAAGAAGTTTGACACGCTCTAAGTTGCAGTTTCTGACTTTTTTAAAAGCGTCATGGCTGCACTAGTTAAGGATTCTAAATGATTTTTAAAAGACTTAAAACATAAAAATCATTCTGCTGCTGTAATAGTTCCTTAAAACTCAAATGGGGCTCGTTAGAAGTGGTGGAATCCTACCAACACAGCGATGTTATAATGAGGTCATTTAGACTAGCACACAGCGACATTCATAATATGCAGTGCCAAAAAAAAAAAAAATTATAATAATAATTCAAAAAGGATTCTGGAGGCTTGTTTGACTTGGATCAAAGACAACAAGTTATCTAAATCCTGAAGTAAATACTCCAAATCATAACATAAAGATTACCATCTTCCTTTAACATTTGATATTAGAGGATAAATAATGATATTTAATTTGTCCGTTGAGCATTAGCTTGGCCTGTGTCTTTGACCCACTTAATTATTTGCATTGCATTAGGGATTTAAAAAAACAAATAAATAAAATTTTCAGCTTTCAGTTCACATACTGAGCTCTATACTTATGAGTAAGCGACAGAGATCTAACTCAAAATTCATCCCCACCTCCTGAGTCAGGAATGTGGGCATCCTAACATTTCACATAAATTCTCCAGAATGTGTTAACGAAGGAATAAGGGAGCTAACAGTGAATAAAGCTGTGGACTCTGGACCAAACATTTCAATTATCAAGTTCTCTGACACAATTCAGCTTTTCAAAAGTATGTGTTTAGGGGATTTTCATAGCAGAATCATCTCATACTACCCAAATTGTGATAGCACAATTAGCCAACTGTCAATCAACACTTACTAGGTTACTGAAATGAATAATACTGTAATGCATTTGGTATGATGAACCAACAACAAACAATACTTTTTTATAACAGCATTTAAGGTTAATTTCTACATGCAGTCTTGCTACAACAAAACACTTGTACATTTTGCTGTATGTCAATTTATGAATATAATGAAACATAATGAAAGAATCGATGCTTTTTCAACATTATGTTTGAAAATGATCTTGTCAAAAAGTGTTCAAGTAACCTACTGTTGCTATAGTTACCTCCTCATGAAAACAGAATTTCTGCTTGTGAACACCTTCAGTAACTTTTGTGGTCGCTGAAACTACAGTATAATGAAAACCCTGTTGAAAAATATAAATTTCTTGTAAAAATGTTAAGTCCAACCTTTTGACTTTATAAGTGGTGTCAGTTTCTTTTCATTCGAAGTTGGTATATCCCAACACTGCATTTTTTCAGGTAACATTCACAATGAACAAAATTAATGTGACAGCCTCAGGAAACAGCTGATTACATTCACTTAGTGTGAGACTGAACCCAAAAGAAACACATACACTTTAACATCAAAAATGTTCCCAGGACTAGACTCACCTATCACTAAGGTATTTAAAATAACACAAACCGTTCTGATCTAGAGATTGGGTGTGAAAATAATCCCAAATATCAACTTGTCGCAAAAAAAAAGCTGAAAATACTTTTCAAAATGTGACACCAAAAAGCCTGTGATTTACACTTTTTGTCCATTATGAGAAGTGCAGCATTTGATATCCTCCATTTCACGTGGGATGACTCAGTCGTTTAGAGTAAACTTCAAAAGCAGTGGCAGCTGTGCCAACGCTCTCGCACTCAGGCCAATTACTGCCTGTCACTATGGTTACCCCCTCTAGCACCTCAGCTCGTGACAGTTCCGGAAGTGGGTTTAGGCACAGATGAAAGGGCCCGAGAGCGCCACAGTTGCTGCGGCCAACCGGGCTGAGCAAGCCCAGTGCACTACGCTGTTTCAAATCAGAGACAATAGAGCCAAACACTTTGGAGATCAAAGCCACAATCCACCTCTGGATTAAGTTTAATTCGCCCATAATGGGAGACACTCTCTGCTCCCGGGTGTCTGTGCTGGGGAGCTGTGCATCTGTGCTGATTTACAGCATTAATGGTTTTAAGTCGGGTCTCTGTATCAAATGCTCTATTTTTATTGGAAGGCATTACCATAACAGAACCCTCTTAGCAGCCTTTCTTTATTATAAAACACAAAGGTACAGCAATGAAATGTCTAACACCATATCTAAACCAGGAATGGTACAATGAAAAAAAAGGCTTCTATGTTATTGACTAATGAAATTTAATTTCAGTTGGGGTTTTTTGTAGTAAGTAGATACAAATATAATAAATAAATAATATAAACAATGTATGTATGGACATAAAAAAAAAATATACATATATATATATATATATATATATATATATATA
Organism: Cyprinus carpio; assembly: GCF_018340385.1. Classification (NCBI taxonomy): domain Eukaryota; kingdom Metazoa; phylum Chordata; class Actinopteri; order Cypriniformes; family Cyprinidae; genus Cyprinus; species Cyprinus carpio. Next base: position 18,476,143 of record NC_056586.1, read on the forward strand.
TATATATATATATACACACATTAAAAGTATTTAATACATTTTAATATATATTTACTTAATATATAAAATATTTCTGTTGCACCCTGTTGACTAGTCCGCCCAGGCTTTTTGAAATCCTTTGTGTTACCGTGCATTAAGCATTAAAAAAATTCTCATTGGCTCTGATTGTGTCAGTGCAGCGTTTGGTTAGGAAACTTAAATTATTATTATTTAAACCTGACGTAGTATTAAGTTTTTGCTCAAAACGGCTAAGACACTGATTCACCCGTCCTCGCCCTTTAAAAGAGAGACATAAAAAGATCTTCCTCTCTTTTCCCTTAACCTATTTTGCCTGTCTTTTCAAGCTGGCTGCATTTAAAATATAATTGAAACCTAATCTCCACAGAGCTGAAGTCTAAACTTGTTTTGAAGGGGCAGAGAAAGCAGGAAGTGGACTAATACCCTTCCTCTCCAGTGAAAGGTCAAGCAGCTCTCTAATATGCAGGACACTGTCCTGTCCCTCAGAGCATCTCTGCTGAAGGCTGAAAGCACTCGATTTATTCCCTCATACTCTGTTGCCGTAGCTTACCGAGACCACGCAGGTCTCCAATGCCATGCCCGATTTAGCCCCCTGCTAAATAAGTACCTGTGCCCCACAGCTATCATTAGGAGGAGACATATTTCCCCAACAAACCGCTGTTGATGTGGGAGGTGGAGGGTGTGGACAGCTTTGAGCAAGCGTGATTTAGCTTGTATGCTGGCGGGTATAAACCTTGCCCCAAAGAGCGAGTGAGCGAGTGAAAAAGGAGAAAGACGACTGCTAGCTGAATGGATTTGACAGAAGCGCTTTATAAAAAAACATGTCTGCCAAATCAAACATATTGACTTTGCTCAAGGGTCCAATAAATTTAAACCCGCGGTTTGATTTTTCTCTCTCCTGCTCCTATAACAACAGACATGGATGATAGAAACATTGTCTCAGGACGTTTGCTGCAGGTCCTTACAGTGGAATATTCTGCAGGCGAATGTAGAACAAAACACATTCTGTAAACCTATAACATGATTACCTTTCACTCCATTGTGCACCTGATGGGGTGAGTTTGAGCGACATAGACAAAGGCTCTGAACAATGGAGTAATTTGTGGAGATTAACTGGGCATTCATGGCTTCACCAGAACATAAGTAACAGGGACGATGTGGACAGCAATTAGCAGCGAGCAAGCTAAAGCTGAAGGGAGTGCTATGTTAGTGATTGAACAGACTGTATTGTGGATTCATATGCACTATAAATTGAAAAAAAATAATAATAAATCAGACTACAATTTGACTATAGAGAATTAATTTGTGAACTCAGTTTAAGTACTAGTAAATTGTGTTACTACTGTTCAGGAAAACTACAACGAAAATAAATGAAAACATTTCTGTCAGTTTAAATAAAATTAATGATATATAAACACACGTGCGCGCGCATACACACACACACACATATGTAAACAACAATTTAAAAACTGAAAATGCAGAATGAAAATAAAAACAAATAACAAAAATACATTCAAAACTACAATAATCCTGTTCCAAAATTCCAGATGAAAAGCAAAAACAAATAGGGTGAATAAAACATTAGCAGTCACACAATTACTGAAAAGTACTGCTATAAAGAATTTGTAGTGTGCTAAGGAGCCTGGATGGCTTTAAAAACATTCCTATCCAAATGATATTCCTCTACTCTATCCGCTTGCAGAGACACACATTCACTGGCTCAGATAAATTAGCTTTTTTCTGGATTGTTAATTACTAGGTGACCTTTGCTGAGTGAAACTAATGTAAACAGAAGTGTTTAAGGGTTTGTTGAGATTTACGCAATAACATAACCCTTGGTGGCTGCAGGGCCCACAAAGTCTTCCTGCGCTCCCACGAGCCCTGATCTTCTTTCTGCCTGGCGGGTCTGGCCCAGATGGCCCTGACTGGGAGGCCCCTCGAGTCACAGAGCTTTGCCCTCTGGCTGTTTATATGACCCCCCCAGATGCAGAGCCCCTCTGCTGGCCCAGGAAAAAGATGGAGAGATATTGTCAGTATGTGCGGAGTGAAGCAGAGTGATATCAGCATGGCACTGGTGTAACCTTCTACCCAACAGATGGTGTCATGATTAGAACAGGGTCCTCTCACCTCAGGGACCCTCAGCTGAGCATTGTGCCTGTGGGCAGCACCGGGGTCTGGCAGACCCCCCATGCAACACCATTGATGCTGCCGTCCAACCAGTTAGAATGAGGCACCATGCTGGCACTGACGGGTGCCCACCCAGGACGGCGTAAAGAGCACAGGCAATGCTTGTAAACACAAACAAGGGAATCTGTGAAAAAGTCAGGTACTGGAAATGTGACAAGGTGGCAAAAGCCAGAGGGTTTGGAGAGCTGTGTTTATGTGTATATGACACAATTGTGTGCCATTTAGAATTGAACTGAGAATGCCTTTTAATTTCCTGAAATTAAGTTCAATTTAAATTGATGAAAATACATAGGATGTACAATCACAGTTTGAACTTGAACGTAAGGAAGTAGAATTAATATACACACTCTGAATGTTGGCTTGATAAAGCCTTGCTTTAAAGTTTTTTAAAAAGTGTAAAGGTTTATATACCTTAAAGACAGACGGATGGAACAATAGTTGGAATGACAGATAGAATGATAGACTGAATGAAAGACTGAACGATAGATTGAATGATGGAATGACAGACAGACAGTCAGATAATTTCAAATGCACACTAATGAACTGAAAGGGAGCCAATTCGGCAACTGTAAATTTTGTCCAACACTGGTACATATTTGTTGGCATCGGATATGGGGTGCAGGAGGGGGAAGGTATAAGGACCTGCAAAGAACTGTGACATGAATGCAGCAAGGGACTTGTAAGGAACGTAGGGCAACATCTCGCACTCTCCATCCAAGCTTGGAGGATTTAATAGACTAGAAGCCTGGCTGAGTTTTAATTAGCCTTGTGAACAATGTGAGATTATGCACCCGGTTGTCCAGGGATTCCTGATAATAAACCAGAGATGATTGAAAAATAAATAAAGGCCCTAAAACTTTGAAACAGTTTGTACCGGCAGTCTGCCAAACCACACAAGCCTGCACTCACTCTCTCACTTTCTCTCTCTCTCCAGCTCCCACTCCTCGTTCTCCCTGTTCCTTTCTTTCCCCAACCATCCCACAGTAAAATCCAATTACTCAATGTTAACTCTTATGAATGCTCCACAACTTTCTGATGAATAAATTAAAAGCGAAGAGCTGAAAGATAAATATAAAGGAGTTTAACGATTCATTCAAACTTAAGGTGCCTTGAAGGATGTTTTCCCGATAGTCGTTTAATTCCTTTGCATGTGCATGTTGGTTTTATCAAAGACACTAAAACAACATGAGTGCACCTGAAGTGAATGCCCAAAACCAGAGGATATTGTCATCAAGGACACACAAGGGTATGACATATTGGGGGGAGGGGGATGTCTGATCATTCATAAAAAGGTTGTAAAAAGCAGGTGGCTTTCAGGTGACTTGTTTCTACAAGTCTATCAGTGGATGTGACAGTCCCAGGCAGGCAGCCCCTTTTCCCTCTCACTTCTTCTCTAAATAGCAAACTCCAAGCAGGTTCAAGAGAGGAGAATTGTCTTTGATGCGGGCGGTTTAAACAGGGACAGAAGAGCACACAGCGTGCTCTGCAACTGACATTTAACCCAAGGCTCGAGCTGCTGTTTCGGAGATGTGTCGCACCCAGCCAAAATCTCCATGTATTCACACACAGCTTAAAAACTTGAGCATCATCCTTCAGGGAAATGAAAAGGAAAGCAAATGCAGCTGCATCCTGCTTGTCCCCTGATATTTTCTTGTCACGCTGTGAAAGGAAGTGCGTTGATCTGTCTGGACCTGCCCTGTAGAAAAACAGAGCTCGCTGCCTAGTAACCGAACATGTGGACTGGACTAATAAAAGAATCAGAAATATTAAGAATATTTTATAAACAGATTTTATCAATTCAAAGCAACAGAAGGAGCTCAGTTTTTATCTCGGCTGTATTAAACGTACGGCATAACAGAGAAAAAATGCATGTGATTGATGTACACAACTTATATACTGTATGAATATTTTAAATGCAATACAAATCATCCATATCAGCAGTAGCTGTTAAACAGACACAGATCAGCTGTTAAAAAGACACAGATTCGGTTCTTGTTAAATACTGCAGATGCTGCTGACATCTTATGATCGAAAACACCCTAGCAATGCCTTAATTAGCTCAAACACCCTAGAAATGGTCTAGCAGCATTAGAGGCAAGTTCACATGCTAGTTTTGCAAAAAACCAATAGGGCCGAACATGTAACCATGATGCACTCCAAAACCACTGACAGAGCTGAAGCGAATGTCAGCCCTGTTTTAATATGGCGGATGCTTCCAGATTTGATGCAGCCCGTGGCGCTAAATAAAAACCTGCAGACACATAGCTGCCTCAGATCTGCTTGTGTATGCGTCAATATCACAGCGTGCGACACCGCCACACCACCCCATTCATTTTCTCTAACATACTTTTCATGTACTAACACCCTCCAGCAGAAGCACTACACAAGTTTCTCCTAAATCACCCTCCGCCTCGACAGAGGAGATTTATACCCCTGCAGACTATGATTTAAAACACATGGGACCGGACGTGTGTGACTCAGTCAGCATATAGTTGGCGAGAATACATGCTGCTAGCATCGTCGCTACATGTGTGGGTGAAACTCATTAAAGGCTAGCGTTGACCCATAAGCCTATATGCAACAGCGGTGTTGCTTGCTAGCGCTTCCGGTGTTGCGTGTAGTGACTGCTTCATCTCTCTAAGTGTCAGCGGCAAGGCTGAGCTTCACATGACTCACAGGCAGGGACAGCTAATTGCATTAAGACACTGTGCAGCTGCATCACAGGCCCAGGTGCTCCTGGGTCCACAGGGAAAAGCCGCATCCACCCTCGCAGCCAGGAAGATGCATACAAACAGCAGTTTCTTATAACAGCACTGCTCAGGGAGAATTTTGCTGCTACTTACACAAATTAAAAACAGGTGCTCATTTGAGGGGTGGATATCTAACGTATATGTGAACCTTTGTCATTACACCAATCAAGTTAGTAGAAAATGCTTTGTAATAGTTATTTATTATTTTATTAAATAAAGTAATTTTGTAAGACTTTTTAATTTAACTAAATTTAAGTAAGTAATTTAACACTTTTATTGAAAGAAAACAAAAAAAACTTGACAGAAAATATATTAATATTTAATATCAATATATTATTTTTATTCTGTATTATCAGAGCATGTGAGCAGAGCACAGTGGGGAGCAGATCAGTAAATCAGAGAGTAGCATCATTTTACCAGCGTTGCCCAGTACATCTGTACTACACCATGTTATAGCACAGTAGTGCTATTCCAAACAGGAACAAGCATAGAAATTTTCTGCCAGCACGTTATTTTGAGCGGTTTTTGCTTTTCTGGTGAGCATGAGCGGTACATGAGCGAAACGCAGATTCTTAGAGCGGAATATTGAGTAGGGCGTCACACTGTGCAGTGACGATGGCTAGAGGGAGAGTGACACCGTCAAGATGAACACTGCCGAGTTGGGCATGCATGCCGTAGATTTTCGGCTCATATTTTTGGCCCTTTTCTCTTTCGGCTGAAACACGAAAATGGCATTTCGGGAGATAATTTTCTGTGGCCGAAATTTCAGTGCATCCCTAATATATATATTAGTGCTGTCAAACTGATTAATTGCAATTGACCACATCCAAAAGAAAGGTTTGTGTTTACATAACATGTGTGTGCTGTGTATATGTATATATAAATACACACATATACATGTTTATATTTAAGAAAAAATATTTACATTTACATTACAATATATTCTAAAAAAAAAGATTTAATTAATCAAATATAAAAAAAAAATACTGTCTTTGCTGTTTATACAACAATATGAAGATTGAATATGAACTTATTACACTATAAAAGTACATTTAAAACCTTTAATGTTAGGTGTAATCGAGATTAATTTCAGAAAAAAAATTTTTTTTAAATTTAAATTAAAATATATTTTTTATTTTTTATTTTATTTTATTTTATATATATAAATAGTTTTTTATTTATCCATAATATGAATTCATAAGTTTTTTTTTTTTTGTGAAAAGTGATCTGTACATGAGATTTACCCAAATAACATACTCCTGTACACACAAATGCACACATTCAATTGATGTCCCCATCACAAGCCTGTTTAGCCTCTATTTCCCAGCACTCTGTAAATGCACAGTAGATGATTCAATACATTTCTATTAGCATTTTTAAAGTGAATTAGCACTCAGTAAATTGCTGTGACCCTCAATAGAAATTAAATTGCTTCAGTCTATCAGACCATCAGTGTGATTACATTTTGTGGCTGTGGAATCTTTTCAGCTTTAAACACAATTATGGTATTGTTTGTTGGCTTAATGTCTGTGGAATGGCCAAAATGCAGATTGCCATGTATGGTGTTTTAAAGGTCAAAGAAAGCTCTGCGAGACAAGAATAAATAAGGAATACAGTCAGAATACAGAGCTTTGCGTATTTTAAATAAGTTAACTCATTTTACGACCGCAAGTCTTAATGTGATCAGTAAATCAAACTGTGCTAATGGCGGGTATATTAAAGTACTCACTTTCTTATTGACTCTAACGACAATGCATTAACACAAATGGGGGGTGTTCAGAATCGTTAAACGACACTTAACACTTTAATCAAGACATTTGTCCGAACCCATATTCCCTGCTTTAGCTTTAAATCCCAGTAGGACTATAAGACCTCTCAGCGACGTCAAGAGAACTCTCCTGGTTCGAGAGCGACATTCAGTGCCCACCCAGTGTTTCTGGCCTTACCCTCTGTGGTCTTTGCTTTTGAGAGGCCAATCGACTCTTTCTCACCCTATACAATCTGTCCATTTTCCCTGTCGTTCATCAACCTTTTCTTTGCTCTTTAGTCTGTTCCAGTAATGGCTTTGAACAAGTCTACTTGAAACTGTGCCAGATTTGAAAAGTGAGAGAGTGAGAGAGACAAAGAGGGAGGAGGGTGCAGAGAGAGAGAAAGAGAGAGAGAGATGACTTTTTGATTATTTTTCTAAATGACACTTCAGCCCTCCACCCTGGCTGTGTAATTGTGATTACTGTGCCTCTATTTTTGGGTGACAGTGCTGCGAGCCAGCGACAGTAAATAGCTGATGCTCTCCTTTGGCTTTAAGAGGACGCAGGCACTGGGGGCTGAGCAAGGTGAAACGCCAACCGTCCTTCAACCAGACCACGCTAATGCACCTTCCTCTAACCGAAAAGAAGCCAAATTTGCTGATCTAAGGTCAGATAGAAGAGTCAATTTAGGCTGTAGATAACCACGCTGCTAAACTGTTCTCGTAAGCCGATGGTGGCTGTGTGTGTGTTGCTCCGTAATTTCCAATGTAAACAGGCAGATGTAACTGCAACAATCCGATCTTTCATATTGCAGTTAATCTAGTTTGCTGTGGAGTTAGCTAAGCGCCGAGGAATGAGTGATCAAATTGAGAAAACAAGCGGCAAAAGATAGTCCCTCACTCTGTTCTTCCTGGAGGGTGTAATGGGCTCTTGGCAGACATTTAAATGTTCTCTTACACTCGCCGCTGTTGTTTAGCGCATGAAGGTCAGCCTCGCTGCCGAGGGCTGAGGTTACAATGGCGATGAAGTTAAGGGGACAAGTCTGTTGAAGGAGGGTGCTAACACAGCCAGACGTGTGACCCCCCAGCATTCAAGGTCATTCCTGAAAAAAAAATAAAAAAATAACACTCCCCTCTGAATACTAAGTCATGCATTCAAATGAGACTGTTTTGTATTGTCTTTTCTGTTTTTCTCCAGAGACCAAAGGTAGACGCAGAGTGTGCTAGCAACAGGGGTCTTCAGTCTGAGCTGGTGACCACATGCCGACCGTTCATCTTTAAGACTTTCCACCTACCACAGCAACGTTTCCACCAACCACTTAATTACACATTGTATATTTTGGCCAATGCTATAAGAATTTCACTTCTGCCTACAATACTAATGCTGCAATAAAGTGTTCCTTTTGTTGCTTTGAAAGGGTCAGAAAACAAAAAAAAACAACAACAACAAAAGGTCCAAAAAGATCACTTCAGATGCATATATGCTCCATTCAAAGTGCATTGAAGTGTGCAAGACGTGAATTTAATTATTATTTTTTTATTTACAGGGGTACAGGTGCATCTCAATAAATTAGAATGTCGTGGAAAAGTTCATTTATTTCAGTAATTCAACTCAAATTGTGAAACTCGTGTATTAAATAAATTCAGTGCACACAGACTGAAGTAGTTTAAGTCTTTGGTTCTTTTAATTGTGATGATTTTGGCTCACATTTAACAAAAACCCACCAATTCACTATCTCAACAAAGTAGAATACTTCATAATACCAATAAAAAAATAAATAAATTTTTTTTTTTTGTGAATTGTTGGCCCTCTGCTCCTTTTGCTTTAATTACTGCCTCAATTCGGTGTGGCATAGAGGTGATCAGTTTGTGGCACTGCTGAGGTGGTATGGAAGCCTAGGGTTCTTTGCAGGGGCCTTCAGTTCATCTGTATTTTTTGGTCTCTTGTTTCTGATTTTCCTCTTGACAATACCCCATAGATTCTCTGTGTGGCTCAGGTCTGGTGAGTTTGCTGGCCAGTCAAGCACACCAACACCATTGGTCATTTAACCAACTTTTGGCAGTGTGGGCAGGTTCCAAATCCTGCTGGAAAATGAAATCGGCATCTTCAAAAAGCTCGACAGCAGAAGGAAGCATGAAGTGCTCCAAAATTTCTTGGTAAACGGGTGCAGTGATTTTGGTTTTCAAAAAACAGAATGGACCAACGCCAGCAGATGACATTGCACCCCAAATCATCACAAACAGTGGAAACTTAACACTGGACTTCATGCAACTTGGGCTATGAGCTTCTCCACCCTTCCTCCAGACTCTAGCACCTTGGTTTCCAAATGAAATACAAAACTTGCTCTCATCTGAAAAGAGGACTTTAGACCACTGGGCAACAGTCCAGTTCTTCTTCTACTTAGTGCAGGTAAGACGTGTCTGACGTTGTCTGTGGTTCAGGAGTGGCTTAACAAGAGGAATACGACAACTGTAGCCAAATTCCTTGACACATCTGTGTGCGGTGGCCTTGATGCCTTGACCCCAGCCTAAGTACATTCCTTGTGAAGTTCACTCAAATTCTTGAATCGATTTTGCTTGACAATCCTCGTAAGGTTGCAGTTCTCTCGGTTGGTTGTGCATCTTTTTCTTCCACACTTTTTCCTTCCACTCAACTTTCTGTTAACATGCTTGGATACAACACTCTGTGAACAGCCAGCTTCTTTGGCAATGAATGTTTTTTGCTTACCCTCCTTGTGAAGGGTGTCAATGATTGTCTTCTGGACAACTGTCAGACCAGCAGTCTTCCCCATGATTGTGTAGCCTAGTGAAGGCTTGGGAAACGTTTGCAGGTGTTTTGAGATGATTAGCTGATTGGCATGTCACCATATTCTAATTTGTTGAGAGGAATTGGTGGGTTTTTGTTAAATGTGAGTCAAAATCACAATTAAAAGAACCAAAGACTTAAACTACTTCAGTCTGTGTGCACTGAAACATGGGTTTCACAATTTGAGTTGAATTACTGAAATAAATGAACCTGTATATGATGTCACACTTGTCCGTGTGTGAAGAAGTTGCGCAACGCAAATCCGTGAATGAATGTTCCGAAGTGAGGTAAACTTCAACAGATTTCCCCTGCTCAGGGAGTAGGGAGCAATGAACACTGTGTAGGGACCATGTCAATGGGAACACAGTTCATGCACGGAGCTCACTTCTAACAAGCTGATTATTTGAATTAGGTGTGTTAACAAAGAGAGACACGCAAAATATGGAGAGCTGGGGCCGTGATGACTGGAATTGAAAACAGCTGGTGTAGAGTAGCGCTTATTGTTTGTCATTTCTCCGATCACAAATGAAGACATGGTTTTATGTTTACACGGCGCGATGCAATGCGATGCGTAAAAACACAGTATAAGTCATTATAATCAGTAATTATGTCTCCACTGAATGCAACGAATGCCTTGTTTGTAATGGATTTCATTGTTTTTGTCTTGTCGCGTCGGTGTTCTGACCGAGACATGCATCACAGTATGGCAAGGGGCATAACATTTCTGTCACACGCTTGAGGCATTTGACCAATCACAAAGAGCACACCTCACTTTTCAGACCAGTGAGCTTTGTAAAAATCGTCGCGTTTCAGAAAGGCGGGGCATAGAGGAGAAAAATAATGTACAGTATGTGGAAAACAATGTGTTTTTTGAACCTTAAACCGCATAGACACATTTCATTACACAAAATAATGTTCTTTTTAGCAACATCATATGACCTCTTTAAGCATAAGAGACTTCTTTCAAAAACATTAGAAAATCTAAAACATTTGATTGGTGTCATTTATGAATTATATTGCAAGGTAAAAACTATTTTTCATACACAATATTTATTTGTCGGATTAAAATTTATTTAAAGATGCAGCTTCATTTTCCCTTATACATGCAATATGGTTTTGTACTTGAGTGAGGTCAAATAAGGCCTTTGTCAACTGTGTCAGATGCATTGTGGGGAGTTTGACTCCTAACCCTAAGGTTGTGGGTTCAAGTCTCGGACCGGCAATACCACAACTGAGGTGCCCTTGAGCAAGGCACCAAACCCCCAACTGCTCCCCGGGCACCAAATCATAAAATGCTTCACACTGCTCCGGGTGTGTGTTCATGGTGTGTGTGTGTTCACTGCTGTGTGTGTGCACTTTGGATGGGTGTAAACGCAGAGCATGAATTCTAAGTATGGGTCACCATACTTGGCTGTGTTTCACATCAATTCACTTCACTTCACTTATATGACCCATCTCAGAAACACAAAGCAAAGGAGAGGAGTGAGGATAACAGAAGGGAAACTATGATTCCTCTGCTGTTGAAATCATTGTATCACCACCCACCGCTGTTGTAAGTGTCACTCTGGATAGGGTGCACTGGAGTGGATTAATGGTCTTATCACCCATTTGACAAAATAACACTTCACCTGACAGTCAACCCTCCAGCAGGGTGGGATTTTTTATTACATTTTTTTTTTATTTGCCTTAAATCATAGTCTGTACCTGTGAGGTGATTAGTTCTCACAGCCTGAGTGTGATGAGGTGTGAAAGAGTGGTGGAGCTCTGATTCCACAGTTGACGCCCCAGTCGCGATCACTCCTGAATCATGACAGTTCTGAACCGTTACAGTCACAGAAATTTCCTGCTGTCCTTTGAGGTGGTGACCTTGTAAACTGACAGGTTTGTCTGTTCCAAAGTACCACTTTCTGTTCTACAGAATACAATTCTCAAAAACATAAAACTCCTCATATGACTGGCAATGTGTATCAGAAAGTACATTACTATTCAAAAACCTGAGGTTGGTAAGATTTTTTTATGTTTTTGTAAGGAGTCTTTTATGCTCACCAAGGCTGCATTTATATGATAAAAATACAGTAAAAATCAGTAAGCATAATTGTGAAATACTATTACAATTTAAAATAATGGTTTTCTTTTTAATATATTTTAAAATGTAATTTATTATTGTAATTATGAAGTTTTTATGCAGGTATTACTCCAGTCTTCAGTATCACATGATCCTTCAGAAATCATTATAATATGCTGATTTGGTGCACAAGAATAAAACAGAAATTGAAATATTTTGTTATATTATAAATGTCTTTATTTCACTTTACTTTGATCAATTTAAGCATCTCTGCAAGGGGGAAAAATGAACACTAGTGTAAGTCAAGTTAATTTTGATGTCATGTTGACTTTAACATCATAGACTCACTTTTAAATCTAGTCAGATAAATCCAGGCAGAACCTGCCACCCTAGAAGGACACATTTGGGTATATGATGCATAAAATGCCAATGACGTTTTTGTAAATGACATGACATAAAGACTGCTGCCTGCATGCCAGCTGGCAGAACCTCGGAGAGCGTGTAAGAAATGAGGAGGAGAAGAGAGAGAGAGAATGAAGGGGAAATATTGTGAGGCTGTAAGTGTGTGTAGGTCAAGTCATTCTTGCTGACTCAGAAAGCTTAGCGGAGGTCAGGGCATCTTCAGATGACTGATACTCACTGCTCTCTCCTCGTATCTCTTACAATACTGCTGCTAATTATATCAACTACTTCAGTCATCAGCTCCAGAGATACACTTACCTCAGAGACCTTCAGAACCATGAAAACATTGACGGATACAGATGAATGAATAACAAAGAGTAATCGAGCATTACTCACTGAAATGGTAATAAAAACTAGGTTTTAGACATGTTCTAAAGGAAATGCTTAACCGTACAAAACCGTTTTATGGTGCCAGTGTGTTCTGGGTGGTTGCTATGGTGTTCTAAGTAGTTGCTAAGTAAACAAAACCAGAGATTAATTAATCAATTAAGACATTAATACTATTAATTCAAAGATAATGAATATAATATAATATACTATGATATTATAGTCTTAGATATGTCAAGAAAAGTAGGTCTAGTCACTTAGAAAAGCAATAGCATCTCTTCAAAATAAACTGCATGATCACAAATGGTGTAGTTTACTACCAGCACTAGGGAATTTGTTCAATCCATAACACTATGTATGAGCAATAGCAATAGAGCTGCTTGCGTTAGCAATCACCACTAAAAATCTGTGTTTATAGGTTACATAAAACGGCTTCAGAGCTGAAGTCATTTAGTGAAGTCAATGCTCAGTTACGTTTGTGATGTTTTTAAAGGCGACCCTAACTCATGTTATCATCACAGTGTGAGATGAGGATTAGTGTGGACCACTTCTCCTCTAACTGGTTTTCTCAGTATAAAGCATTCAGATGGAAACAGACCGCAAAGGAAGGGGGTGATCTGTGTGTGTTTGTTGTGTGTGTGTGTCTGTGTGTCTGTGTGAGGGAGAGAGATGTTTGACAGAATCTAATAAAGCCAGCCAGTAGAACTGTTCAACTCTACAGCTGCAGCTACAGTAATTACAAAACACTGCACCTGACAATCAGACTCTCTCTCTCTCTATTTCATTTCCTCTCTCTCTCTACTCTCTCGCTCTCTCTCTCCAGACATTTTTTGCAGAGCTGACGTAAAATCCAGAGTGAAGAGAAAATGCCACAGAGGTCAAGGTGTGTAATGAAGCATTCTGATAGTGTGAATGGTTATTAAGTGTTGGGAGAACGCACTTGGTTTCTCCAGTTTGGCCTCTACAGGGGAAAAAAGGCACTCTTCTACAGCAGAGGCAGCAAAGTGTGCAAACTGAAGGTCATTCGGTGGCTCAGGAACAAGCCTCTGGAAATTGAGTTTGATGTAGTTGTTAACTGACTGTTGGTAGAAGCTGTTAAAGTTGTTGAAAGAATAAATATCTTTTGTTAATTTATCGTTTGCACAACAGATGTTTAGGTTTGTTAACTGACTGGTGGTAGATGCTAATAAAATTGTTGATAGACTAAGTAATAGTTTTTCTTTTTCACTTTATATAAAAGATGTTTAGGATTGTTGGTAGTCTGGTAGTAGTGGTAGTTGTAGTAGCATTAAAGTATTTAATGCCATGTCAGCAACTGAGGTAAAATCTTACTTAACAAATGTGTGTGTGTGTACATCTTTTTATTAATTATTACATTGCAGGTGTTTACGATTGTTAAATGACTGCTAGAGGTAGGTAAAGTTACTAATAATTAACTAATTTTGTTTGTTTTTATATAGAGGCTGGTGATGTTTTTAATTTAAAAAATAAAGTAATAAATTAATAATAAATTAGTAATTTTTTTAAAATAAAGGTTTATAATACAATTGGTACAGCTATGGTCACCCTGATCAATGCTAAATTTGCCAGCCAAGTATGGATCCTTTCCAGAGTCGCGCATGTGTTCATTTATTTTTAACTTGCATGTTTATGATGCTTCAATTAGGCCTGCCTCATCGAAGGCAACCTTGCCAACTAGATGTGTATACATATACATTTACTTGTTTGTTTAAAAAATCTACATGTCACATTTTTTGTCCAACTACAAATATTTCAGAAAAATGTAGATTTTATTTAGAATTATTGCGCTCCTACTTCAATGCACTCAGTCTGGCGGGCGGGGCTCGATCTAAACGAAGTTTGTGAAGCTTATAAATTTCCTACGGCAAAATGGAAGTATTTCCATCACATTCTAACATTTGCATACAGAGAGTATACCAGTGAAAAGTAACTAATGCATTAAGGAAGATATCTTAAACACATTAAACAGCGCAAGTAGCGTCTCCATCAGCGGCACACACAGCCTTTCTGTCAGAGCATCTGACAGGGCGAGCCGCTTTAAACTATACGTAATGAATCTTTAAACTATACTTTATCTTACAAGTTTTTAAAGCCCTTAATATAAAGCTAGTCACATGTTTAGAACAAATTGGATGATGCACTTTCTCCGCAGTAGCTCAGTCTGTGTCCTCCACTATATTTTTTTAGATGAAATAAAACTAAGTATCAAACAACTGTATATCGATATAAACGGTATTGCCTCGTACCATATCGCTTATAAAAAAATATATATCAATATATCGTACAAACTCGATATACCGCCCAGCCCTAGTATCTGCTCAAACACGCACAGATAACACAAGCACATGAGCAAGCAAGTGTGATCCGATCGTTGCGATTCACAGCAATTTGTCACAGGCTCGAAGAGCTCTTTCCAAGTTGCGCTCCTGAATTAAAAGACTCCTGAGTGAATGTCATGTGTAGAAAGGGGAGCAGATGCGACAGATGGGCTCCAAGAGTCTCTCTTTCTCTCTGTCTCCGCCTGCTCTCAAAAGCCACAGTAAAATATTGAGCCATTAGGGCCTTTTGTCAAAGTGAATCAGGTGTGATGGGGTGGGGTGGGGGATTGAGAAAGCGGAGGATTGAAGCTCGACTCCTGAACTCAGAGGCACAATGGCACAACTGCCAAAAATCCTGCTCGTGCACACACAAACGACAGTTGTAGGGAAAACTCAGATCACTCGAGTCACTCCCTCCCTCCCTCCCTGACTTATTCTCACTCTCTCATGCTTTTTTCTCTCTCTCAAATCCTTCACTCCAAACAAGCTATGCTTTTACACGGTGCATTGTGTTTAATGTTCCAAACGGCAAATCTGAGAGGCTTGAACGCCGTCTCTGAAATCTCTCCCATGGCATGCATAAATTCCCAGTAAATTAGAATATAAAAGACGTGCAGAATGAAATCTATTTGCAAAAGAGCATGTATATGTATTTTGTGCTTCTGAAAGGTCACATTCAGGCTTGGTGCATACCAGCAACATGCAATTATTCACTCCATAACAGGATAGAAGTCAAAGTTTTATTGTTTAGTCGCCCAATATTTTGTTTTACATTTTTCTAGGCCCATGTCTTGTTTTATTTTCTGCAGTATTGAATATTCTTATTTTGAGACAAAGGTTTAGGGTATAAATATAGTCAAATGACTGTAACTTTAAATGCATCATGCAAATGCAGCAAATAATAATGCAGTGATTCACAAAAATAAATGGCAAACCCGAGTTTAGAGATTTTAAAATAAATAAAAAACAAAGCATTAAAACAGACGAGTTAGCAGAGAGACCTGAAATAATGCATGCATGCATTGTTACACTCACAGTATCACCATTCTATTATGAACATGTCATGCGCTATCAAGGTGACTAAGACAAAGATTTCAAACTAAACTGTTTCCTTGGCACCCTGAAATGCTTTAAAACATTCAAACGGTTTTAAAGAGCCAACAATCAAAGTAAATTGCAGACTTTTAAAAGAAAGAGTCACATTGTTCTTCATTCTAAACAGTTTAGGAGCATGAAACTGAAATGAGATGGATGGAGCAAGTGGGTGAGAAAGAGAGGGATGGAGGAAGATACAAAATGAAAGGTCATGGGGAAGCAGGAGAGCGGCAGAGAGCAAGCTTGTTATCTGTTTCGGGGTAGAGAGGGCAGAACAAGGTCAGACCTCCAGTAAAAGGGAGAAAATGAAAGTCAGAAAGTTATGTTGTAGCTGTAAAAAGTGAATTATTTGATGTATGTCAAATTTAGACTATATAGTATATACAGTGATGGGCAGTCGCTACAAGTGAGGCTAGTAGTTTAACTACTTTTCTCAGTAGTGTGGTGGTAGCGTCTCTGTTTTCTGACTCAAATAGCTTTTCAGTAGCGAAGCTCTTTTTTAATCAAGTAGCGCAGTAGAGTCAACAAAAGTTACATTATCCAAAGCATTCTGAAGCTCAAGTTCAAATCGTAAATATAACAGCTTAAGGATCACTGATCCTGGACCAGTAAAAGTGACGCCACCGCCACTAAACCTCGGAACTCCATTGGCTCCTCAAACTGTCAGTCAAACCTCATTATTCCTCACGCTTCTCTCGTGAATGAAGTGCGGTGTGCAGTGGAGAGTCTCAGCTTGTTTGCAGTCTGAAGGTAAATAAAATAACTGTTGATTGAATAAGTACAGCGTTTGTTTTCTTTACTCAAGAAACACTATATTTATAAAGGATATAAATGTTTTTTTGTATTTGAGGAGTGGAGAAAAGTGTCTCAGCATTTGTTGTCTAGTCAGTCAAATAGCTTGTGTGAAATGCTGAATCTTTTATAATATGATACTTTGGCCAAATAACAGAAAAAAACTGAGCGCCCACATAGCGACAGAAAATTGTATAACCTGCAAGTTCATGAAAATGTAAATGCGATGCCCGTACTGCCTTTGATATGGAGTTGATTTGATTTTGGAGTTGATTTCCCCGATGAAAAAAAAACCATTCGCTGTTCAAAAGCTTGTATTTGAACTTGATTTTGGTAAAATGTTAATAATATAATTACACATGCAAAGATGCAAAGATGCAAATAAACGTAGCTTAAGTTATTTGTAGGCCTATACATCTATATGGTAACACTATACAATAAGATTTCATTAATGTTAGCTAATGTATTAACTAACATGAGCATGCAATCAACAATACATTCATTACAGTATTTATTCATCTTTGTTAATGTTAGTTAATGAAAATATCGTTCATTGGTAGTTCATGTTAGTTCACAGTGCATTAACGAATGTTGAAATGTTGAAATTAACATTAAAAAATGCTGCAGAAGTATTGTTAATTCTTAGATCATATTAACTACACTAATTAACTAATGTTAACTAATGAACCTTATTGTGAAGTGTTACCATTTATATAAATGTATCGGTATACAATAAAGCCACAATACCAACTACCAATAGGAGGTTTCCGGCTGACAGCAGAATTTTATTTTGCCTATGTAACAATACAAGGTAAATCCGGCCCTGTGCATGATGATCTTTGTTGCCAAATTGGTTTGGAACAGTTGTTGAATAAACAACTAAACTGAAATATTATGCCTGTATATCACTGAGAGAGCATTGGCATGATGTTGGTTATATAAAAAAAAAATATATATATATATATATATAAAAAAAAAATTTTAGATGTAGTAAACTACTTTTGCCATGTTGCTGTAGCTTAGCTTGCTACATCTCCCAGGGCTGTAGCTTTAGTGTAGAGTAGCTTCATTTAATGAAGAGTAACTGTTAGCTTAGCTCACTATATTTTCCAAGTAGCTTGCCCAACACTGTATATATATTTTCAAACACAAGCTTTAACATGAGACATCAGCTGTGTTCACTCAGTGCAAATACAGGGATGGACAATATAAAATTATGTTTGATCCCATTAAACCAAGAGTTGTTTTCATACAAATTTGTATCAGCAAATGGATCTAAAACATTTAGATGGCACACAGCTCAAATCTTCATCTCTGTGAGTCCTACAAATGTAAGAAAGTTTGATAATACAGCCTGATGGTCACTCTTGTTTAGAACTGAACTATAAGTCAAAGTAACCGTATTTACCACTCTAAAACAGGACTGAAAACTGCATTTTGTTTGAATGCAGCCATTGATGGGAATGGAACAAGGAACATTAATGAAAAAAAAACAGGAGAAAACATCATCATCATCACCAATGTCTTTGGAGTATTGTAATTTGCTTGTCGTGTAGACCACAAAGGTGCACAAAGCCAGTAAAATCCCCTTCATTCAAAGTCATTCTGTGGTGATTGCCATCCGCCTGCTTCTACATAAACAAAGGGATTGGCAGTTTGTGCCAACTATGGGCAGCATGGCACCATGAGGGAAGTGCCCATCAGTACCGGAGGACTGGGACAGAAAGAAGCCTCAATCACATCAATGACTAAAATCCTACTCACTCCTGATACAAAATAATTAGCAGAGATGGCACCTCTGTCCCCAGCACAAGACTCCAAGCCACCAAGATGCAGGAGATTGTGAAAGACTTAAAAGAGCTCCCTCTGACACCCAGGGTTGTGCGGTCAGCCTGTTTGGACCACTGAGACAGATCAAACAGAGAAGAAGGTGGGGTGAAAGTCACTTTTTCGCCCGCTTTCTTCTTGCAGTTGCGTTTTCTATTTATCGTAGCAGAACACGGCATGCATCTCGGCATGCTTGATTCTCTGCAGCATGTGATAATTTTAATTAAGTCTGGACCCCTAAACTGAAGTCAGTTGGCCTTTCTTCTCCTGACACGCCATGCTGTGAGTGATTTAGTCTTAGTTTGGGTGCCCTTAACGTTGGCACTTCAAACAGATACGCACCATGCAGTGTGCCTTTTTTTTTTTTCATGTGTTAGTTGTGTTTACTGCTTTACAATTAATTTTATTTTTTGCTGTTTTTCCACTAGCCAATGAAATGGTGGTTGAAATGAGATGGATAAAAAAAAGGTCCCCCAGACTCCCTGTAAAGCATGTTTTGATGCTATTTGAAATATGTGGCCATTCAGAGGAAGTGCTGGAAGGCAAGACATACAGGACAATTTGAAAACGCTCTGGGGTCTCTGAGCGGTCTCGACAGCATTTCGTCAGAAACGCAGATTGAACATCTGTGCTTGTGGCTGCTGTTTGGACGCTGGGGAAGCAGTGTGTTGTCATTAAGGCGGGTGACGAGGGCACCGGGCCCAGACCCCTTCCTCGCCAGCCCCTGGCCCACCCTCCCACCAGCTGTTTGGAAGGATGGAAGTCAACCACCTGCTGTGAAGAGAAATTAGAGCGCTTGTACTAGTCTTCTTTTTAACCATCCAAATCATTCACTCCCTCATTGTGAAGTTCGGCTCCCAAGGCAATGGCACCAGCAGGCCGGTCGACTCCTCATCGACGTCGAGATGAAACTGACAAGCTGTCTTTTCAAAAGAATCCCTGCGACATTTTAAATTACCACTTCCCCCCTCGGCGTTGATAAAGACTGTTGGGAAGGATTGAAATACACAGCAAAACTTATTCGCAGACAGTGAAAACAATTAAAATATCTATCTCTCCTTTAATCCATTTCAAGGTGACATTTAATGCCAAGTTATTCTTGTTGGAAGCCTTCAGGGAACGATAAATCAGTCAGCAAAATATAATTCATTTTAATGGATTGCGAGTGTTTTTTTATTTTCATAAGTCAAATCTAAAAAGGATCACTGCCTGGGAAGGAAGCCAGCGTATAGGGGAGGAGGGCAGCGGGTGCTCAGGCTTGCCTAAGGAAGCATCATTTCCTGATTTCTGGTATATATATCTGTCATTGCATATGAGTTTGTTATTAGAGTACGGAGAGATATGCCCAAACTCACTCTAGCATGTGGTGTCTGTCCAATAAGAATCTGACAATAAGCTTTATTCATGATTCAAAGGCATAAAGACTTACAACAAATCACTACATAAGGTGAATTCGCTTGTTTAACTAAATAAAGAGCATATATTCATTACTTAGGCACACAAAAGGTCTTAATTTCTCCATTCCTGTTCATGCTGCATCAGTTGCTTCTTCACTTAACCTTGGCCTCTCGCTACACCACTCCACGGGATCCATCTCCAGTGACAATAAACCCATATCCCCCACAGTGCATATTCAACCTTACTGTGCTCTTCAATGACGCATTATTGTGCCTAACCTGGGCCTGTGGAGTGGGATGGTGTGAGAGTTTGTTAAAAAAACAAAAACAAAGAAAGCAGGTAGGTAATGCGTTGGCATTTCAGTTAATTAGCGTTGCAGCCTGGAGAGTCCTTCACCGCTTCCTTGCGTGCTTTCCTCAAACTGCACAAACAGTCATGAAGAGTTTGCTGAAGCACACACACGCATGCGATGAATATATTTATCAATCCAATCTGCTTCATCCATTTATCCTTCTCGCCTCCCCCACCTCTATCTCTGCATCTACAGAAGCAACACAGTAGAACCCCACAGTTGTTGACACTCATCTGAGAGGACATGCCCTTTAAGGGAGGCTGAGTCTCTGAGCGTGTTCTTTCTAATTATGTGTGGATGAGGCCGTTTCTTCTTTCTTATGCGTCTCTTTTTCAATCTCTCCCTCACACCATGTTGGCACTGGTCCATTGGAGCCCCTATGCAGTGCTAGTGTATGTTATACAGCCATTCTTTGCTGTGTAAGCCCGGTAATTGTATATGATGTCCAATACCTTTGAGGCTTCATTAAAGCTTTGCATCAAGCTGCGGGGAGAAAAAAAAACAAGCCGTACCTTCTAGTGAGCATAAGGTGGAAGGAGAGTGGGGGACAGAAACAAGGCCATTTAAAGCTTTCAAAGCATTTTGAGTGGGAGAGGTAGTTATCCCAATGGGACATTGTTTTATGTGTTTTTTCCTACTTTACTCGTGCACGATGTGTAACAGCGTGTTAGCGTTCAGGCGGCCCTGTGCCAAATAAGCACCCATGCTGTCATCCCAATCAGATTTTGGAGGGACACTGAGGAGAGACAACTCTAGTTATAATTTCTCTCTCATCGCCCTGCGTCTTTCTCTCGAGCTCACACTGACTGTTTTCATGCTGGGCATTTAAATGTTCTCATTTCTTCGCATCCGCCTCTTTGAGCTGATGAGAGATGTACGAGCTTATCAATCTTCTCCGCCAAAGGAGAAATTAAAAAAATAATCACCAAAAAGCGCCTCTCAGAGTTCACAATGGACCACAGTCTGAATTAGGCTGAGATAATCCTGTTTTCCAACCGTCACGTTTGAGAGTGAAAGGAAGCTGTCACTCATAACCTGCCTTTGCTTCCATGCTCCTGGACAGCTTTGTGGAATATCAGCCCGGTGCAGACTTACTGTGAGCTCACGACGCAATGGGACACAGCGGTGCCTCTCTCTCTAAGAGCCAGCCTGGCAGGTGGAGGCTTATTTGAGGCCACATCTTGGAAGCTTGAAGATCACAGAAGCCCCCCTGAGTCAAAAGTTATTACCACTCCAAGGCTATCTCCACAGGTGAACGGGTGGTGCCAGTAGGGGGATTGGAAATGTCATGGTCTCTATAGAAATGGGTACCTTTTTTTCCTGTTTAAATCCTAATAGAGAACTGAGCCGATTTAATTGGTGCACTCTATGCCTAGGGAGTGTTGGAAAAGATCGCAATCGTCCAGCACTGCTTCAGGCACAGTGGGACCGGCCAGAGCTGATCTGATAGTGCCACTCAATGCAGAATGCTGAGCTGAAGCCAAAGCAGATCTTTTGACCAAAATCCAAGAGAAGCGTTTTTCCTGAAATGTTTCTTCATTCAGCTTCCATCTTTCCCTTCAACCTAAAATAGCCTGCGGTTTGAGGCTTGCTATCTCTCAGAGATTTGCTCATGTTAGATGGGATCTCCATAAAAATGGCTGGCCCTTTTAACAGATGTGACCAGACCCAAAGGTGTATCTATCCACACATGACCCAGTGACTCAGTTCAAAGGCAATCAAGGCAAGAGAACCTGTTGGAAGATATATCTGGTTTATATGCATAAAAGTAAAATGACTGGACACTTATTCAATACTAAAACAACCTTATTATAGACTATAATAAGAATAAGAGACAATATGTTAACAGTGTAAAGCTATTTGTAAACCTTAAGCATAAACACATCTTAATTAAAACCCAACCACTATTTAAATATAGCTTAAACTTGTTATCCCCAACGTAAAGCTTCAACAAAGCTCAAATATGCACTTAAAATTAAGAAAACCATGTGCAACCCATAATCTAAATCCATAAAACACATTTTAGTTTTAAGGGCCACAGCTAATGTCAGCCTGTATGATGCAACATGGTGTTGCCACAGCTCTGACGACATCTAAGACCTTGATTCCAGCTTTCATGCCCTCTAAATCATCTTAGAGCACAGGGACTTTGACGAGGAAAAGGCAATTAACAGAGAGTGATTAGAGTGATTAAGTTAGCCAAATGTGGTCAAGCTTTTTCCATTGGACGACATGATTTCAAGACGGCCAGGTAAATAATGCCATCAAAGACTAAAACTAGCATTCTGATGGGTATAAGGTAAAAGCACAGCGGCCTTCTGGTGCATACAAGTCAGCTAAACTAAAGCCAATCCATTACTGCAAGGTTATAAATGACGTACCCTGGGTAGGTCCTGAACAACAAGATGTACTGCCGAACTACAGACTTGAGGAGACGAGAAGGAAAAGAGTGGAATCAAAATGGAAATCATTGCCAAGAAGCAGTTTAACTTCCAATTCTCCTGTGGGTGTTTTAAAATCATCCCCCCTTGACTCCAGGAAACACAGCCAATACTTAGAGCAAACAAAGGTCAGGGAGAGTTTTAAATCATTTGTCTCATTTTTCTTCCAAACAGTCCCGCTAAGCTAGATCTTGGTGCCTGTGCTTCAGAGACTGTAACCGTGAGCGAGTCGCTGGGTTGAAAGCTTCTGAGCCGCACCGGTAACTGAGGGGAAATCTTCTGGGTATCCAGCGTTTTATTTTTCCTTCAGCAAAATGTTTTAAAGATCATTTATACACCAACTGTTAAAAGACCGTTCCCTTGTGCATTCTCCCACGAAAGCAGAAATTTTAAGCTTTTTTTGTTTAATGTACAAAAGCGTAACACAGTAGTCATGCACAATTACAACACCTTAAACATTGGGGAGGTTGAGAAAGAATGAGGAGACTAGGGGGTCAAATTTTGGCTCGTTAGCAACAGGGTGTTCACCCCTACTGGCATATGTTGTAATTACGTCATTCTGCTGGAAAAGAATGCCTTTAAAATAAAATGAAAGAATCAATCATTCATTTGTTCATTCATGACCGCTAATCTAAAATTCACTATTCTAACTACCAGATTAAAATGTTAGTTACATTTTATTGTTCGCTGCTACACGTGACTAATTCATACACATAATTTATATACACACACACACACATTATACTATTATAAAAATAATGCACAATTATATAATTATGCTTTCTGATTAAATAAAACTAACATTATTGACATCCTTGGAGAGGAGTTTTAAAATGTGAGGTGACATTTTGATTTTTGAAAAAAAGATCAAAAAACATTTTGGATGTGTGTCCAGCCAAAGAAAAACAATGAAGAAGAAAAAAATGGAAAAAAAAAAACCGGACTGAAAGAAGGATAGAGATCAATCTCAAGGCATGTGAGAGCATACAGAGGCAGAAAGAGAGCGAGGTCTGGGCCAGCGACCTCAGCCCTACCCAAAATCAATTGTGTTTTCAATCTTCACAAGAAGATTTGGTTTCACTGGTTAACACAAGCACTGTGAAAGCCATTTTGAGATCTTGTTAAAGACTTGGTGGTGAAACAAATACAGGTGTGGGCTCGGATCGGCAAGGATCTGAGGAGGGAGGGAGACGGGAGCAGAGGGAGGGAGGAGTCTGGAGAGAGCGCATCACCTTAAAACTAATTCCTGCCGGTTCAAAAGCTGCTTCTTTTCCCCACCTTCCCTTTTCATCCCTCTCTAGCTCCTCATTTGTTTTCTCCCTTCACTCCAGAGGGCACTGGAGAGCAGGGAGCTTGTGATTGAGTATTTCAGCCGCCCTTAAGAATTTCTACCTTTTGTAAGTGACTTCCCACTTGTGCGAGGCCACTGATGTGTGGAGAACATTTAAGGGCTACAGGCTCTATAGAAGTCCGCAGGGATTTACTGCTAACCCTCACAGTGAATAGAGGACACTTCCCTAGCCAGTCTCATGGAGGAAAGCAGTCCAAAGGGCCTTTTGATAAGAAATAACACATCTCTGCCCAGACAATGAAGTTCCTGCTAAGACATTAAAAGAAAATAAACCATGAAATGCTCACAAAGCTGAAGCTGCACACTCTATACTCCAAACTAAATCAAGGAAGTGGAAATTCACTGAAAACAACTGTTACATACAGCATAAGCAACGGTTTTCATACAGTCCATAGAGGCTTTTGTTAATCTTTATTATTTGCTTATGGACAGTCACTTTAACCTTTCAATCCAATTCAAATCATTTATATAGTGCTTTTAACAATGGAGATTGTCTTAAAGCAGCTTTACACAGCGTCAGGCATAAACCCTGAAATGATTGTGCTAAAGGCCAACAGCGAGGAAAAACACCCCGAGTGTAAAAGAACTAACCTTGAGAGGAAGATGATGTGTTTTAAGACAACTTTGGATGGATGCCATTACTCTCACTCCTGAACCTCTGCCATGTTTCCACAGTCTCACCATGTACATGAGGAAAATGCATCTGAAATAAACTCTTCACACCGAATCCACAAACACCTCTCGTTAAACAAGCTTATCAAATCAGACTTTAAGGGCTCAGTGATGCAGCAAGGCTTGCAAATAGAGCAGTGCACTGTTTTTATTACCCGAGCCTGAGGTAAATCGAATGCCATTATTAAATGTTAGCGGTTCACCAGGTATGCTAAATTAACTAACAGTGAGTGCTCGGGACGCAGTCATTACAGGCAGCCCACTGTCCTCACTGAATACTGAAGCTGAGAGAAAGAGAAAACTGTGACATTTCATTACAGAAACATGACAATACACAGTCTGTCACTAAACTGGTGATTACGGTTTAGTTCATCCAGCATTCAACGTGGGCTGGTCAATGAGTCATGAGTCAAAACCACGGAGAAAAAGAAAATTTGCTCTATGTCAAAAATAGAGAGCAGGACACTCTGTGGAGAAAATTATGCTTTGTGAAGAATGAACATTGATTTTCAAAATCAACCAAATTATTTTCAGTTGGATTTCTCACTTTTAAACAACATGAAACCAAAATTGACCTTATTTACTTTCTAAATCAATTTCTCTGGTCTTACTGTTAATAATTTATCAGTGTACGTAATGCTAACTACTTTAAATCAAAATGTGAAAATTTTCTCTGCTTCTGAAACAAAATTTCTTTCCTGCTTCCTGCTGATGTAAAGAATGGCATGTGGGCCATGTAGAAAAATAGTATTAAATAATAATATCCAATCGGTCACTACGCCCCTACAATATTTTCCTAGAAAGATGTGTGTGTATGTGTGTGTGTGTGTGTGTGTATATATATATATATATATATATATATATATATATATATATATATATATATATATATATATATATATATATATATATATATATATATATATATATATATATATATATATATATATATATATATATATATATATATATATATTTTTATTATTATATTTTACACATGCTGGATAAACTGTCTATCTAGGCTGAAGGCAGGAGGTTAAAGTTTTGCCCCTGAAATGGGAGAAGTTGGCACTCACCCAGGCCAATATGGGAACCAGGACAGAGGAGGCATAAAGGCCTGATTGTGGCAGAGCACTGGCTTGGAAAAAACTCTCAGGCCTAATGAAACTAAAGCCTGGCCACAGCAGCGCAGCAAACACTAAAGTGAGAGAGCTAGAGAGAGTGAGTGAGGAGGATGGTAATGAAGTAAACAGGAGTTGCTTCAACTTAGCAGAATAAGTGTACTTTGTTTGGAGATCTACGCCAAGCCGATTACAATAAACCTATGTCTAAGCATAAGCCACCCTATGTAATTAGGGCACATGAAGGTTTATGCAGGGAGCGAGGCAGCCTTTTACATTCTCATCACGTTGAATGTACAAAATATCTTAGCAAGATTTATAATCAAACCATGCCAAGTCTGTTGTCTTAACACATATAAAATCTTTTGGAGGAAACAAGTGAAATTATTTAGGCATGCCTTCTTCTAAAAGTAAAAAGGCAACATGCTGCATTAGCATGAAATGACGGTTTGCTAATGAAAAGTAGATCTAACTCAAAGAGCCTTTGTGGAAAGGCTTTTAAAATCTTAATTCTGCAGTGTTGTGCAAAAAATGCCCCTTAGTGGTGCTTAAGTGTGTGTGCGCGCACAAGTGTGTGTAAGCTGTCACAGCACAGAAAATGCGCTCCGGAAGAACACAGCTTCTAAGGAGACAGATCCTGTGACCCTGCTGCCCCATGCCACCTGCTCTCCTCCCAGGATCCTCGTTCTCTCACTACCCACCGCTCGCCAGGAGACACTGTTAATTGGCCTACACACATGCCCCCACACACACACACACACCTCCGGGTATCAGCTCAACTGACACCACAGTGTAGAAAAACCTCCAGGTGGGCGGACTTGCAGAGTCATCAAGAGTTTGCAGCAAATGAGCATCCAACTCACTCAGAACTCACTTTGAAGGCTCGTTTTGCATTTACTCACACGTGTGCATCCAATGGACGGTCAATTTGTAATTTTCTTGTCTTAAGAGACAGACATTTCATTAGACTGCGTGTTTGCTTCACAACATATAATCAAAGAGACACTGCGCACTGAGGTCTTTAGCGTTATTGGATCACACTGCCCATTCAAAATAACAATCTACAGTTTTACATAAGGATGGCAGAGAAGTACGCCTCAATAAACCAGGCTGTGGCAAGACTAATATAGTCTTGTGACCTAAGAAGCTACAAATCCTCTGCCGTTCCTTTAATCACAATGATTTAGTGGTTGTCTACTGCCAGCACTGGCGCTGGTGAAATCACCCCCAGGGCAAGACGTACAGCACAGGGCAAGTAAAACATCTGCATAATTGAGCCCTTCAATCAAGTCAAGTGTGTGTTAGGTCCACTCAGACACAGCTGATTACAAACAAATGGAGCTAGGTATTTATACGGAGCCTAAAATAGAGAGAGACAGCGAACTTACTCAAAGTCATATCATACAGCAAACAAAAAAGTTCATCTGGGCTGTACAAATAAATGGGTTGACAATCAGTCTTCTGCATGTGTAAGGTAGATATCATGCTTTCAAAACATATCGGGTAGGACCAAAAAAATTATTGATTTTCAGATAAAATGATCCTGATACTGATTCATAAAAGACCAAAATCAATATTTACTCTATGCCTGTACTCTGTTCATACTTGATAAAGACTCCTTTGATTCAGTTATTTTTAGGGACTCAGAACTATGCAACATGAACAATGTAGCTTGATTCCCGAAACAAATGACTCAATGACTTATGTGTCGGTTCTTTTAATTTGTAAAGATGTTATCCATTTGAATCAGTCTGAAACACTACCCTGTATAAATTACAGCATTAGTAGAAAAATGTTATTTCTATATTGAAGGAATATATTAGGAAAATGGCATTATAACTAAAATAAACAAATTAGTCAAATAATATTTTAATTAAAACGGGAATCAAATTAAAATGAATCAAAAGCTTATGCATCAGAAAAGCATCACACATGCATTCTTTTCAGGGAAGTCAACCAATTTGTGGCTTGCTAGCTGTCCAAAGAAAAGCATTTTAACATGGAAAAAATTCACAGCAGCTTTAAGCATAAGGTCTTTGCTACTACATCCAGATGACAGAGACCAGGCAAACACTGGTCTTTCATCTCTAAATGGCCACATCTCAAATGGCCTGCTTTAAAGTGTCCGTTGAGGGACAGCGTTTCTCATCATATGCAAACATCTCTCTGTGAATTTAGCCAAAGGGAAAAAAAAATGAGATCTTACCTTGCCAAACTGTTCAAAATACTGCTTCACATCTTCAACTACTGTGTTAGCTGATAATCCGCCTACAAATATTTTCTTTGTTCTTGTGACCATCTGGAAGAGAAGAGAAGAAGACAAGAGATTAGGCCCATGTGAAAGCACTTCAGAGGACTTCAAACGCACAGGAGACAAAGAGGAAGCTCAGAACTGGAAAAGAGGGAATTGGGAGATGACCGGTTGTGGGTTTTGTGTCCCACAGGGAGATTGAAGAGGAGGTACTGTGTGATTTGTTGAGTGTGTGAGAGTGTGGTTGGGGACCAGGTAACACCTATCTTGCGATGCCCGACGCTGCTTGCGTTACCTGTCCTTTCTCTTGCAACATTACAGATTTGACACTTTTTGGTTTCACACGAACACAAACACCTGAGCTGCGAATGGTGTTTTTCTTGTGTTGCGAAGACCCAACACTCAATCCCCCATTCCATCTAAGAAAATTGGAATAGGAATGTTTCAGAGGACAGTTCTCAGAAAAAGCATGTAGAATGAGCTGCATGGATAGACTTTAAAAGACACTCTAATTGAGTTACAAACAAAAGGTGTCAGAAAGCTGGAAGTCCCCGAGCTGGGCGGAATCTCAAACCGGTGAGAACAGACAGTAGTAGAGGTCGCAGTCATGCAACCAGGCCCATTTTTCAAAACACAATTAACTTTCTCTGCTGGAGAGATGTATGGAGCGCCGAGACCCGACTTCTCTTCATGCAGCAACGTTAATTGTGCTGAGAGCTAGTGCACTTAGATCAAACAGCCCACCTATCATATAGGGCAATGATAACGGCTAACAAGAGAGCTCCTCAGGCAATGTTAAGCCCTTTTTGAAGTTAACAAAGAGAAAAAACTTGTCAAATTCCTGCTTATGTTGGACCCGTGCGGATTTCTATTAAACGTGTGCTTATTGTCAGAGCTGTGATGCAACAGGTGATCCCTACATGTTATGGCCCTCATGCTGGAGACAAAGGTTCAGATCTGACCTATGTTTTTTATATAGATAAAGGATGAATATATATAGAGAGAGGGATGGTTGGCTGGATATGCATATGGATGGACGGATCAACAGACAGAGAGAGAGAGAGAAAGAGAGAGAGAGAGAGAAAGACAGACAAATTGACAGACAGATAGATAGTTAGATAAGTAATTCTTCAATTTTGTGGAACACTGCTCGCCAAGCTGGTTAGAGCTGGTAGACTACCTTAGATCAGCAACAAACCAGCTAAAATGTTTCAAAACTACCTGAAGCCAGTATAACCTTGTTTTTCCAGCTAGGATGAACTAATTTCCTGTCCCCTCTTATTGTCTTTTTTCTATAAAAATGGCCAAAAAGGTGCATTCTATCAAACTTTGGGTATTTCCCAGAGCCAAGTAGATGGTGTAAGAATTAAGCAACCCTGAGCATTTATTTCTACTTCATTCACATCCATCATACATAATCTTGGCAACAGGCACACTCAGCCCTCATCTCAGCTGGCTGTTTCCCAAACCCTCTGTGAAGCACTTTCGCTCTCATCTGCACCCCACCATGGTTAATCTGTCTGTCTTTTCCCCTGTCGTTTTGTGCAGGCCCAAGCCGCCCAACGTGTCAGTGGAGAGTTAAGTTTTTAGTGGCATCTTTATGTCCTCTGACAGCACCAGCTCCTGGCTGATGGGATTCCTCAGGCCCTAGAACAACGCAATTATTCTGTCCATTTCTCTCCATGGTGACAAGAGACAACAGCAGGCCTTTGCTCCTTATGTGCTCCCTCTCTCGCACACCTCTCTTGGGATTCAATGAGCAGATATGCCTTGCAAACTTGTGCTGCTAACTCGGCTAACCCATTAGAATTTAGATGCAATAATGACCAAGACGATGACAGGAAGCATGTCTGTTGCACCGTTTTGATTCTTTTGGTTCTGTGACCCTGAAGGCTCGAACGAAATAATCATTAAAAACAGACAACAGGCTACCAAACGTGCAATTTGATTAGGCTCTGCTTAGATAGAAAAAGCAGATAGCCTGCCAGACAGCCCTTTATTATGGGACTCGTCCTTCCTGGGTGTCTCTATCTTGTCCTTGTTTCTCTTTGCTGCTGTTGACAAGGCAGCTTTCCGAACACAGTGCTGTTTTTAAGGTATTCATGGGAATAATGTGCAAGTCATGAGGGAGAGGTACCAAGCTAACCTCAACGGGTATAGACTAAGAGGTGTCGGGTACAAATATCTTCGGCTCACCCTAAACCGGTGTTCAAGAGAGAGGAACGGGCCCCCAGTTTTGCACTCGCTGCTGAGAGATTTGCAGCTTCAACTCTCACACCTCCATCTGCAGCCTCTCATTATCCGTGCAAATTTAAAAACACACTTTGTGAGACATTAAGGTGGGGGGGCATCTAACATAGTTGAGACGAGAAAAGATGTTTCAGACAAATTAGAGTGGTTAAAAAAAGTAATGAGGTGCGAGGATATTCTAAGGGGAAAAAAACAGAAAGACGTGGACCTTGCGAAGGGATGGGAAACCGTCTGGCGAAGTGATGACATATCGGAGAAACTTTTGCTATCGCAAAACCTTAAAAATTCAACCATGAAAATCTATGAATATGAAAGAGTACGTCCTGCAGGAGAGCTGAGATATAAGAATGCAGAGGCACTAGGTGTGATAGAGCATAACAGTGTGTTTAGAGATACTGTGCGTACAAAATTTATGCAGAGCAGCTGAGTTTGTTGCTTTTAGTCGGCTGCTGATGCTGCTGTTTCAGGCCCTGTCATCTTCCACCAGCATTGCTTGATGCGACTCGGCAAACCTAGAGAACACTTCTTGCCTTCCTCTAGCGAGAGGGAATGTCAGCTGCCAGAGTGTTTCTAGATGCAAGTCGTGCTGAAGGTTTCTACCAGTGCTGAGACAAGCGCAGACGATCAGAGGTGATGACTACGCGAGCCTGCGCTAGATGTTCGCAGTCTAATGCGTTATAGTGCTCACAGTATATTGGAATTATCAGAAAAAGTTGGCATGGATTAAATTTTTAATATGAACAATTAAATAATAGTACAGCCAATTTTACACAATTGATTGTGATTATAACAAAAAATTAAATAGTAAAATTATATGCCAATTAATCAAATTTAGAGAAAGACACATTATTGAGGTTTGACAAAAACATAAAACAGACAAAGATTTAGTTTTTTGAGTCAATATATTATTTCTTATTTCTACTTCAATGAACAAGCAAAGACAAACTAGATCGTAAAACAGATTGTTGTGGACTGTAGGCCAGTCATAGACCTACATTCAATTTTATATAAAAAATAAAACAAAAATTTAACATTTGTCTAAAATAATAATTTAAAAATAAATATTTAAAAACAATATTTATATAAAAATAGTTATTTAGAAAGAAAAGAAAAGAAAAGAAGTATAATATAATAAAATTTAAAAAAGTTATTTTTGTTACACCTTGCCTTGGGAAGGTTAACTTAAATATTTAAAAGTTAAATTTACCATAGCAATAAAAAAGTCACATTCAAGGACAATGAGACTTCTCTGAATTTTGCTGATACTTAAGAGAGCAAGACTATCAGGAAGGCTTCAATTTGGACTCGAAATAAGACAATTTTATGTGCTCTACAAAGAGAGGAATTGGGAAGCAAATTAGAATTTTTCTAATGTTTTATAATACATAGCAAAGAGGAAGAAGTTTTCCTTCGAGAAGAAGAGTCTCTCGCACTCTGCTGAAGATGAGAGGGAGAAAGCAGGAGGTAGTAGTGACAGCAAAGTTCACCATTTATCTGCGGTGAAATAAAATGGATCGAGACGTATCCTGCAGCCTAAATTGGAGGAATGTGATAGGAGTGACAATTTAATATTGCATCTACTCTCCTTTGGGCACAAATGGATCTAATTAAGATCTTTCATTAGATGCGGCACAGCCAAACCCTCCCTGAAAACACGGATACTTATCGGAGCACAGGACAATCACAGGGATACAGACATAGCAAATCAAGTTATATTCTGACAGAGAGGAGGGGGACGAGGGGGAGAGAGCCGTTTGACAGATGACTTGATGGAGGTTACGTGAAGTTTAACAAAGAACAGAAACAGACGAACAGATGATCAAGCTCCTCTTAAAACACCTGTCGTGCTTCCTGTGGAGAGTTCCCCTTCCCAGGATTCTCTTTTCTGGAATCGAACAGTCTGCAGAGAGGCCCACGCAGCATTTTTATTTGTTTACTCTGGGTCTCTGATGAACTGTGTAGTGGCCTCTTGCCGTTGATTGCGGTTGACTAACATTGGTCCTCACTCACAATAAGCCCATAAGCCCCAGCCAAACGATGCTCTTGTGTTGTGACAAGGAGTCTTTTTTTAATCAGTCCTCTTTGCCTGGCTGGATGTCCCCTGATTAGAGTGAGATAATGAGACCCCCTCCTAATCCTCCTCCTCCCTCCCAGGCCTCTTCATCATCTCAGATCACATATTCATCACTGATTGCAGTCTCCTTGTCCTTCCACCGAATCATGCACTCTAGGCAAGCAGGCTTGCAGACAGATTCCAAACCGGTCGGAAACGGTGACAACTAGGCGGGTCTCATTTAACGTGAGGCATCAACACTTCCTTGACTGACAGAATACAGTGCACTTGCCACATTCTATTCAGCTGCATCTAAATTTAGGCCACCAAGCTCCAATTTGTACACAAATTTGCAGTGTGGAATTTTAATGTCGACATTCAAATGTACTGGGCCAAACAGCTCCTGCCTCCGTGCCTGCAGCTAACCCTGATTGACAGGCGAGGCAGCGGCTTGACCAAGAGCTGAGAATAACTGATTAGTAACATTGGCAAAAACTGTGGATGCACAATCTATGGAATATAGAAAAAATCTAGAATAAAAGGTAAACACGTTGCGTAAATCAGAGCACAATTGCAGTAATCATAATAAAAACTGTACATAACCCGTAAAATTAAGAGTTAATGTAAGTGTAAAAAAGAAAGTGCAGAATTTTAGACAGGGATGGAGGGTTTGTGTCCAAGGTAAACAGGTCCAATCCAAGCTCTTTATATATAGAGCCTTAATTGATAACCAAAATGCCATTACACTGAGTAGATGAGTGGGGTAAAGATGCTTACTGCAAATGGCAGGTGACAGCCCAAATCGGGGCTCCTTCAAGCTTACAGCAGCCATCTCCACACTGACAGCAGGTTGGCTGCCAAAGACAGAGGCGAACAGCCTTTTGCTGACCCCGGAGGCCACGTAAATGAGTCTCTGGCTCTCTCAATGGAAGATTCCTCCCAAGCCACTTAGTGGAGCCCAAGGCAGTTCAAGAACAAGCATCAGACAAGGGCTGAATGGGATTAACACCAGCAGGTTAGTCACTCATCATTCTGTTTGGGGCAATTAAGGATCTTCATGCCAAAATTATGACCATTAATATTTATGGTAGTCTAATCGATTAGCTTAAGTTTAATACAACACTTTGGCCATTTTTATAAAACTACATGAAGCACACTCTGAAAATCTGAAGACTAAAGGGGCTATAAAATTTCTTTTAGTGAAAAAAATAAGCACAAGACAGTTCAAGCCAATCCAAACCTCCAGGTTGTAAAGGTTGTGCTGACTCTGAAAGTCTCAGGCAATCTAGGGAAGTGGCGTGAAAAATCAAGAGATATCTGTACGCACCTCTGTGAAATCCTCCTATCCTAAACTGCTGAGCTGACACACTAAAGAGCTTTTTATATTTGAATTTCATAACACTATGGAGAGAAAGGGGGAACCTATTGCCCCCTGTGACTGCTTTAAGCATTTGTTAAAATTCAATATTGATTTTAGCATCTAAATTTGTCATTCACAGGGTCTTTCATGAATCATTGCAGCATTTTTGGCGCACATGAGTGTGTCAAATGAGGTACTGTAGCTTTAAGAGTGACCAATAGGAGAACTCTAAATCCTCAGCCACTGATGTCACAATGCTACAAAATACCCGGGTCATCTGACTGCAGCCTTGCCAAAGCTGGCCCATGTGAACTGTGGGAGTGCTGATGACCAGGTCAAATGTGCATAACGGTTCCATGACACACAATTAATATTAATCAATATCTATACTACCCCTCTAATGGAGATCAAGACCTGTAAAAGCATTCTGCACCACTGGGAAAACCTGCCATACAACCCTTTATTCCAGACAATATCAAAGGTCATTCAGAGTCAGTCACCAGTGTGCCCATATCAAAAGAAATTAGTTATCCACACCAAAAAAAAAAAAAAAAAAAAAAAAAAGTGCTTATCAGTTCAAAAAATGCTGTTGGTGGTTGTTAAGGTGTTCTGGGTTTTTCTTGTTGCTATGCAGTTGTTAGGCCATTGATAAATGATAGCTAACTTAGCAAATCCAAAACATCCAACCTCTATATTTCCTGACTCTCTCCTTCCAGACTAGGGTGAAAAAAAAGTCCACTAGGCAAACATATCCAAGGAATATATTGAGCATATTTTACACTACCGTTCAAAAGTTTGGGGGCAGTACAAGGTTTTTTTTTGTTTTTTTTTTTAAGTGCACCAACGCTGGATTTGTTCGATCAAAAATACAGTAAAAGCAGTAAAACTGTGATTTATTATTATTACAATTTAAAATACCCGTTTCATATTCCAATATATTTTACATTGGTAATTTATTTCTCTGATGGCAAAGCTGAATTTTCAGCAGCCATTACTCCAGAAAACTTCTGCGAGATTATAAAAATCTCTACTGTCACATTCAAGCAACTGAATGCATCCTTGCTGGATAAAAGTATTCATTTAAATGTTTTTTTTTTTTAAACTTAGTGACTCCGAACCTTTGGATGACACTGTATACTAAAATTATATTCATAAAAGGTCTCTTCATTCAGCAGGCCAGTATATAAATCTTGAGCAGGTGTATCATCTTTTACTGAATGATGGCAAAATAAACTGTTTTTGGTGCTACCCTCCGCATCATGCCTTTGTAATATCAAACTGCACTAACACCAATATTCCTCAATGACAAAGTGTAGCAATACCCCCTCCACAGTTTTATCTTAATGATCTGATGTGCTTTACACTCAAACCCAGAGTCGATAGATTATTGTACAGTTATGAAGATAGATCGCGGCCGCTCATAGCTCCTTATAGGACCCAGGAGATGACTAGGCTGATACACCTCCCGGTCTCACTCTGAATATCAATGAGCTTTCAGCCTTGATAAACAGTCTGCAGAATGGAAAAATATTTTCACATTAAGGATGGAGGGGTGAAATAAGGAATGAGAGAAAAAATTGAGCGCTTGCCCCTCAAAGCGGTTCTGAAAAATTAATATGCTAATTAAGTGCTTGCTTGGGGCGAAATCTTCGAAACTTTAGCAAGGGAGTTATAAGCACTTAACAAATTACTTACACCATTACACTGGAAGCTGTATACATTTTTAAAGCGACTGTACATTTTCCTTTCCTTTCCTTTCAGTCTTTTCAATAGATCTGGCTTTTTTCCCCCAGACATTTTCTCCCAAGCTGCCATTTAGGAGTATAAAACGATATCAGACTTTTATGTCCTTCTCTGAAATATTAAGTATAGCGCAAGCTGAGGAATTTATCAGCACGCCACATCGTTTGGAGGCAGGCCTACAGCAATCCTTTCTACTTCTGAAATGTCTGAACTCATTGTGAAATAATCTCCACAAGGCAAGACAGAGCTTCACATCAGTTTAATCTGTTCAGGAGAAAGAGAAGAGCTAACAAACAGCATCAGCATCCATCCTGCGGGCCTGAAGTGAACTTTCAATTCACAGAAGCCACTTCCCACTTCTGTGTGCTTGGTGGCATGCTGATTGTGTTTGCATTTGCGTGTGTGTTCAGGCATCTTGTCAAAGATGTCGGTGCAAATGCAGACCAAATAACCACAGGCTGTATCTAAAGTTAAGATTAACTTCAATGTTTTCCAGCACTTTGGTGTGGGAAATCCCATTTATGACCTTTACTATTCTAGATCACCAGATATTTTCGTTTAGAAGAACTTATGTGACTGTAAACAAACAAACAAAAGTCTGTCTTTATTTACTCACCCTTATATCCATGCAAACCTGCATAACTTTTTTCACCCATATTGAGCACAATGGAGAACAAAGGAGAAAAAAATAAAATAAAATAAAGAAATAAAATATTTTATAAAGCGTTAAAAAAATACATCTGTGTGAGAAACAGATATTTAAATAATAAAAAAAAAAGTACCCCACCAAATTCTTAAACCCACAAATTAATACAAATTAAATAATATCTCTCATTACAATGTATTTGTTTTAATCAATATACATAAAACATATACTAATATATACAAATATATATTATATACACACACACGCACATTTGTATTCTGTGTGAGAAAATGTGTATGAAAACATCGATACCGCCATTCTTTTTCAAATGTGCACACAAACAGAGGCTGCAGCTATAATCATGAACACATACACACAAAAACACATGAGATAAAATTGGTTTGAAAGAAAACAATCTTGTTCCTCAATAAACAAGTGAATTGCACATAAAGTGTCTGTTTGGCTGGCTATGGGTAATTAGGGCGCAGCTGGCCAGTGGAAGCTGTGGACTGACGCAAACCAAAGGTGATGGACAGGCCAGATAAGGCTCAGACAGCATCCAGCAACAGACATCAAGCCCTGATGTTCCTCTCCCACTATAGTCTCGTGAATGGGATACTGAACATAGCCTCAGAGTCAAGCCGTAGCCCAGATAACAACCTCTGGAGCACCATCTGAGGCATGGAACATGAGCCAGCTCTGACTAGGAAAAGTCACACTGAATAGATATGTTTTTACTCTTTTTTTTTTTTTTTTTTTCCAAGATGTCATCTTCTTACGAGAAGATCATCCAAATGGGGATCTTGACATGAGGGTATTCATATCATACACAACCAATGAGTGCTTGCACCCGGACACCTCTTGCCTGTGTTTCCGGTCCACAAACATCATGGCATTCTTTCAAAAGCACTCAAATCCCAAAGCTAAGGTATACTTCTGAGCTCTAACTACAGTTCTGACACCACCTGAGCTGTCAGAAAATATGACGGCAGACATTTCTGCCATTTTCAACACATTTTCTACCTATGACAGTCAAGACATTTCTGCAGCCCTTTAGTGTGAGGGCATATCATTTTCATCACTTCCAGAAAGTACCAACTTACATACTAGCAAAAACACTGTCAGTCTTAATAGGAAATCTAACAGGTGTTGTTAAATTTTAATTATAAAAACAATACTGATAAGAAAAAGGGAAAAATCATTCACCTTAATCTTAATGTATTTCTTGATGTGTTTTCTTACCTGAATAATTTATTTAAAAATTATTCCTACTTTGTTAAGAAATACTTGCCAAAAGACACCATTTTTAATTATTGCTTATATTAATATACTACTCATGTTTAATATAGAGAATCAGTGTTCAACAATATCAAAATTACTTAATAGAGAATCATGGCATTTCACTAGTACTAAAATTAATTTTTTAATAAAAATAAATACTTTTAATATATATAAAAACAAAATGTAAAAAATGCAAACGAAATGCAAATTAAAACAAGGAAAAATGTTATATACACACACACGCACATTATTTATGTGTGTGTGTGTTAATTGATTTTTATTGATACATGAAATGTATTTATAAAATATTGTATAATGAAGAATACCGTAAACAAATTTAAAATAAAAAGTAAAACTTAATGAAAAATTATTTTATTGTTTAATAAATACAATTAAAAACAAATATTTATTTTTTATTTTTGTATTTATATTAAGTTCCAATTAGACTCTACTCAAGTCAATAAACAAGCAGCAATCACTAAACCTCTAAAATATTACTATGCACCTCAAAATACAAATCTATTCCATAAAACAAATGCATTTCCTATCAGCCTCAGCTTGTTTGTAGCAGGACATAAAGGTATACAGACTATCCAGAATCACGGTGCCTCAAGGCAGTGGCACAGCAGCGGATGCAGCATGAGATTGATTGCTCCGGATGAAAGTAAAAGGGATAAGGTGCAGTCGGAGCGGGCGAGATGGCTCCAGGAGAGGGCACTTTCACTTTAATAGGACGATTGATTGATTGATAGTGGTGGGCTCTCCTCTGCCACCTCCTTCAGTGACTTTTCCACAGCGCGTCGATAAACAGTTCCACAACCGCAACATTGCACTCGGTTGAGATTTTAGCGTTATTTAATCCCTATTGTTGTACCAGCATTAACTGTCCACATACAATGTATATAAGGCTCGGGCTAGATTAAGGAAGTTACTGGGCATGGCAAGGATTACTGACCCAGAGGTGGAAATCACTTTTATCTTATCAATCACTTCTACTGAGTTAATTTGTCATTGGTGATGAGCATTTGGAGTTGAGTGGAAAATCTAGGCAAAAAAAAGAATTAATATCACTTCCAAACCACTGGCCAATTGGAGTGGAAACTATAGCGATAATCACACACTAAAATCAAAGTGACGTTATTTGTTGAGTGAATAAAGATTGCTGGGGGTTGCAGATGAGTGTAACCAAAACAGCATTTCCTCTCATTGTTACTAGGCAGCAAGAGGATAACTGAACCTCAAGTGAGGGATTAATTTGCAATTAGGACGATGGCTCTTATAAGTGACTCTGCCTTGGTAAGGAGGCCATACTGTCAAGCAACATGCTGCACAGCTGCTGCTGCAGTTCTAAGGGCAGGATCAACATAAAGTGCAAAATTACATTTTCAAAATTTGTAATAAAGAGTGTTCTTATGGATGCATTGTACAATCAGGCAGGTTTTGGAGTAATCCTTGATCGGAAATGTTTCATAGGGAGTGTTCATGAAGGATATTTTCTTGTATTCAAAAATAGCAAGACATTGCAAAATTTAACAGAATCATCTGAAAAGCAATTTTTTTTTTTTGGAGGCGGGGGGGGGGGGGGGGGGGGCATAAAAAAAAACACTGAGACATGACAAAATGACCAAAGATGTTTGTCTTGAGTGTGTATGCGGGATAAATACAAATAAATAAATAATTATTTGCCAAGAAAGGTTTATCATGCAAACTGTCTATAGATGTAGCTCAGCAATATATATAAAGCCTTGCAGAAACATTTAAAACTAATTTAAAAATATATATATATTTCATTGACTTAGGATGTTTCTCTTTGCACATGTACAGTATTATGTGAAGCATTCCTATAGTCTATATATTTTTCTTTTTCAGTCTATGTATAGGTAAACATTTATATATAGTATATTCATATTAAAAATCTGTCAGTAGGTTAGTTGTGTATAGGTACAGTGTTTATGTGTAGCATTTGTATAGTTTGTATTTTGTTTTTTTAGTTTATGTATAGGAAGACATTTATATATAGTATTTAAAGTCAAAATCTGTCAGTAGGTTAATTGTGTATACTGTAGGTATAGTATTATGTGAAGCATTTGTATAGTCTGTATTTTTTAGCTTAAGTATAGGTAAACTTGTATATATAGTATATTTATAGTCAAAATCTGTCAGTAGGTTAGTTGTGTATAGGTTTATGTTGTATGTCTGTATTTATGTAGCACCGTGGTCCTCTGAGGCACGACATTTTCTTCCACTGTATGTCCACACATGTAGTGGAATGACAATAAAGCTCTTGAACTTGAACTTGATTAAATATGATTTAATATAAAACAACATAAAAAATATAGTTGAAAAATAAATGTATATTTAAAAAAAAAAGTTAATTTTATTTAGCAAGATTGCAGTAAATTGATCAACTGTGACTTACATTGTTATTGTAAACACACACACACACATACACACACACACATATATACAGTAGTCATCATTTAAAGCGGATCAAAAAAGTTCAAAGTTGTCCGAAGACAAGAAAGTAGGGATGTGACGAGATCTCGTGTTACGTGACGAAATCCTGTCAAAACAATTTGCAGTTTACTTTAGAGCTGCACAATTAATCATTTAAAGATTGCGATCTCAATTCAAACACACATGCCATCTTATTCCTAAAAAAGACAAGGATTCCGCTGTGTCTATTACAACTGTTTCACATCGCGAGTGTCAGTGGAGCGTGAGAAGCACGTTTTGTCGCTGCCCATCATTCAGGCTGCATTATTTCTGTGTTACAGACATTTAATTAACATAAGTACTGGGATAAAAGTTTATAGTTTGGGTATAAACACTT
The DNA here is from genome assembly GCF_018340385.1 of Cyprinus carpio. Classification (NCBI taxonomy): domain Eukaryota; kingdom Metazoa; phylum Chordata; class Actinopteri; order Cypriniformes; family Cyprinidae; genus Cyprinus; species Cyprinus carpio. The sequence goes on from NC_056586.1 coordinate 18,516,310, forward strand.
ATTTTCTACAATAGCGTTTAAAACAAAAGTATCTTAACACGTGTATGTATTGTAACGCTTCTACTCTTCCTCCAGGAGGTGGCGACAACTGCCCCTTTAAAAAAAGTATGTGTCATTGAATCATTCATTCAGGAGATTCCAATAGTGAAACAAGTCTTTATGAATTGAGACACTGACTCCTTCATTTATTTATTTATTTAGTAGTTAGTTCAAATTAATATATTTTTTAAAGACTTAAGCGATGAACATTTTGTCAAAACCACTAGTAAATTATTTTATTTTGTTTAGTTTTCTAATCTTTTTTTCCTTCAGAATTGTGAGATAATCGTGATCTCCAATTTATATTTAAAAATTATATTATTCAAAAATTCAATTTATCCAGAATCATGCAGCTCTAGTTTACATGTTGTTTATTGCTGCATATAATAGATATATTATATTAGATATATAATAGAAGTTCAATTTCATACAGCACAAGTTGATTTCAAAATGCTTCTACATTTTTTTAAATTTCTTTCTATAATTCAAAAAAAAGAAAATCTTCCCCTATATATCTCATCAACCAAGACTTCTTTAGAAAAAAAGTCTAAAAATCTTGTCTCATCTCATTCTCGTGAACCCAGACTCGTGTCTTGTCTCGTGGGATAAGTATCTCGTCACACCCCTACAAGAAAGCATTTTGGTTTTAGGACAACTTTGATGAAAGGTTTTGATCCACTTCAAATGTTGACTACTGTACACACATACACATACATATATACACACACACACACACATATTCGCTCACACTCACATATATATGTGTCCACCTCTGTGAAACATGACTAATCAACACTGCCGTATGCATGTGACTACATAACATTTCTGTCCAGAGGTGCAGTTTCCATCACTGTGGAAAAAAAGATCTCTGTGACAATTTGTGTCTGGACAGCCATGTTTTTCCAAAGGGCTTAAGTATCTAGCCCTGATCAATGGACGCCCTCTCTGAGTGATTAGTTTAATCCCACCTGTGGTGTTCAAGGACTAAAGCCATCAGAGAAGCATTTTCACTCAAGCCAACCAAAAAATCCTCCACATACGTTCGACCCGGGTGGTTATTTTCAGCAGAAAGCTTCTCACACAATCTGCACGACTTAAAAACAAAGCCAGGGGCTCAATAACAACAATAACCTTGAGTTGTACACATAATTACGTTTACATTGAAAGTATTTAGCAGATGCTCTTATCCAGGGCGACTTACACAAATGTGCTTGAGTTTCACATACAAAAGTGTTGTGATCAACAGATGGCAAGAAAGCAATTTAAACTTTTAAATGTTAGGAGAAGAAGTGCTTCCTATACAGATATGAAAGAAGAGCTGAGTAGCACAACATAAAGGGTTAGTTCACTCAAAAAAGAAAATTAGGCTGCGTTTTACTCCCTGAGGCATCCTAGGTGTATATGACTTTCTTCTTTCAGACAAATCCAGTCGGAGTTATATAAAAAATTGTCTTTGATCTTTCAAGCTCTATCATTGCAGTCAGCGGGTGTTGCATTCCTTCAGTCTGAAAGAAGTGAAATAAAAAGCGCCCTTCCATAAAAAAATAAAAAAATAAATTGTCTCACATGGCACCGGGGGGTGAACAAAGGCCTCCTGTAGTGACTCACTGCGTGTTTGTAAGAAAAATATCCATATTCAAAATGTAATATCACTTTAATCTAGCTTGTGCCAACAGTTGTACACAGAAGCAGTTCCGAGAGCATGACGTATGAGGTCAGCATTGCGCATGTGCCGGTGAGTCTTGTGAAAACCAACATTTGTTTACAGGATCAAAAGAAGCAATGTTTCATTACTTCAGCAAAGGAAAGTCTTCTCTTGGCTTATATCGAAATCCTCTGACATTCTTCTTTACAAATCCTCGTTTTGTATTTCTAATTAGTGACCATTGTTTTGTTTTGAGCTCTCCGCTGCGTTTCTGCATGCGTCACTTCCGAGCGGCGCATGCACAAAGCTGACCTCATACGTAACTCCCCCAGAACTGCTTCCGTTTACAAAAGTTTGCGCAAGCTAAATTCAAGTGATTATTACATTTTGAATATGGATTTTTTTCTTACAAAAATGCATCGATTCGCTCCAAGAAGCTTTTGTTCACCCCCCAGGAGCTGTGCTGACACTTTTTTTTTTTAAGGGCGCTTTTTATTTCATGTCTTTTGGACTAAAGCAATGCAACACCCGCTGACTGAAATGATAGAGCTTGAAAGATCAAACACAATTTTTTATATAACTCCAACTGGATTCGTCTGAAAGAAGAAAGTCATATACACCTAGAAAGCCATGGGGGGTGATTAAAACGCAGCCTAATTTTATTTTTGGGTGAACTAACCCTTTAAGTTAATTCAAAATGGCTATAGGTAAAAAGGTGCTTTTAACCAATCGTTGTACTTAACATGTCCATGTTTTTGCTATACAAAACTAAAGCACTAAACAATCAGTTTCAACTCCAATAATGCAAAGGGTTGAATGCATTTTAAGAGAAATCTAGGGTGGGCTGAAACATGCTAGCAGGACTGCTGCAGAGCCTAAAGCACATGTTCATACACACACACACACACACACACACACACACACACACACGCACACACAAAAGCCCTGTTCATCCATGTGTGACCTGCCTCTGCACTGCTGTAGGGGCTGGCTGTGGTAGGAGTGTTTCTCTCGGTTAAAAAACGCCTTTCTGAGTGCAGTGCTGCTTTTCAGTGGCGAGTCCTCACCTCTCTGAAACACTCCATTACTCTCATCCAGCCCGGCTCACACACGGCGACACACCAGAGCCCCTTGCCTTCATCAGGCTCTGCCTCTGTGACCCCTGGCCCAGATAGAGCCCCCTCTTTCTCCCTCTCCCGCTGTCCTCACCTGCTAAAGTGACGCCATGGGTATATGAGCTTTTGTACACAAACACAGTCTGTGTTTCACGTTTTACATACAGATTTTGCTGACAAAACACGTGCCTTGCTGACTAACTAAATGAGAGTGTTTTGCCTCCATCCTGAAATACACCCGTCAATGCTCCATCAAGACAATGTGGGTTTTGGTAAATAGTCGGTTGCAACTAAATCCATAAACACTACGCAAGCATGCTCTTGGACAATTTAAAAAGCATTCCTGCAGTACTGTTAAACATCAAATACTTGAGTGCGTAAAAGAAAGGGTTTGCACAACCTGTTTGAAAACAGGTGTGTGTGTGTGTGTGTGTGTGTGTGTGTGTGTGTGTGTGTGTGTGTGTGTGTGTGTGTGTGTGTGTGTATGTGTGTATATATATTTTTATTAATCAAATGTAAATTCATGTCCCGGTCCCATTTTCTTGGTTAAATAAACATTACAATAAACAATATCTATTTTATATTTTTACATTAATAATGTAATCAATAATCTGTTTATTAAAGCAAGTATGAATCTTATCAAGTTAGTGAGTGTGTAGAAAAGAAAAGTGGACACGGAAAATAGATGATGTGAATGGACTGAACAGTTTTGAGTGAGTGAGTGACTGACTGACATCAACTTTGTTATGGAATACACGTGTTGGTTCGCAGTGAGTTCACAGTTTTAACGTACAAGTTTGCTTTAATTTATTTTCAAGATCTGAGGTAAAATATCTATTGTTGCTTTCACTATTGCTATAGGCCTAAAGATAACACAAAATAATATTCAAACTCATATTAGACATTTTTAACACTGAATAAAGCACATTATCATTACCTGAGATTATCACTGTCATAGGAAAAAACTACATGGAAAAGATACTTTTTATCGCGCCGTGTCTGGTTGGGACACATGGTGTTACAGTTTTAATACTGAAAAATCTAATAATTGAATCTGCAATTAGGGAAAGTGGAGAGAAGAGATCCAGTCTGGGAATGAGCAGGGACAGTTGATTTGCATGGCAGACATGGAGATCCAAATTTTTTGTTTGTTCATTTGTATTTAATATTCAACAGGCAAAGTTCCTCTGTATTTAAATGCAAAAATGTTCATAATTGTTTGAATAAAACAGACTACTGGGGGGAAAATCTAAATATTCATCTTGTGACCATCTTGTGATTATTTAAATAAAAGCAAAAATAATATAATAATTGTAATAATAATAACAATTATACACACACACACACACACACACACACATACATATATATATATATATATATATATATTTATTTATATTTATAGGTCAGTGGCCCTCGGCTTCGTATTGTTGGCAGAATTCGGCCCACGGCAAAAACTAATTGAGGAACCCTGCTTTAGGGGGTCTGTTAAAACTCAGTGGGCTCAGGGGAGGTGAGAGAAACATGGTCTCCCGCTTTCACTTTAACTGCTGGTGTCACTGTTGGACAATATTTCTTTAGAAAACGAGTAATTTATACACTTTGTAATCTTATATTTTGTAATACTGGCTTTGTTTTATTTTTGTACTACAATTTTTTTTTTTCATCCATATTTTGAGGAGACACTGCCTCCCTTGCCTACTCGGAGGAAACGTCCCTGACAGATTTGTCACTTGCCCGATCGGGCCACTGCCACGTTGTCACAAAAAGTTTATCATTTGCATCTATTTTAAAGCCTTACAAATTAAAAAAATAAAGCAATTTAAAAGTATTCCAGCAAGGCGCAAAAGAAACTCCATTCGGTACTCATGCACTGTGTTCTGTGTGAAGTGTGCGCACAGACAGCTGCATCTCTGAAGCCCAAGCTCCGAGTTGAGTTTCTTTCCACGTCTTTCTTGCATTTTTAAACTTTATAGCTTTAAGAATGATGAATCTATATTTCATTTATACAGTGGAGCAGAGATTTTTTGTTTTATTTCAGATTATCTCTGTTCCGTGCTTGCACACAAACTGCATTGCAATAATTTTTTCAAAATACAATTTGTGTGGAAATATTATATTAATATTATATTTAGTATGTAAACTGCCATTACCAGAGGTCAGCGACACTGAAGATGTATGCAAAGAGGAGAAAATACAGTAGTAGGCAGAGCAGTTCTGTTCACGATGCGCAAAATATTAGAAGAAAATCCTTAATATTGAATTTTATATGGATGTGTTTCTGAGGGAAACTGACTGTTTTCAGAAAAGTTTACATGCCATTTTCTTTTAATCTTGCCTTGGTATAATGCATTTAAAGTAGTGCTAATATGCACAGCACTGCTTTGTGTACAGCAGTAACCAAGTAAACGCTGCTGTTCCATAAGCACCACCTGCTGTCAGATGGTGAATGTGCATCTCATTCAGCCCATCAGCTGTTTTAGTTTCATGCAGTTGTTTTTATGTAGCATAATTTCACAAAGCTAAAGTCAGACCATTCTGTTTTAGCTTCGAATTTTTAAATTATAGAGTCTACTTTAAATCAAACATTGCATATGCTACAAGTGTGTATAATGTTTTTATGTTTTTTTTATAAAATATTAATTTTTTTAGCGATTTATGATAAAAAATCATATTTTACAACTCATTACAAAATTCCATTAAAAATCAAGGTGCAACACAGTGAAGAATATGCAATGTTATTTTGCATGTGATTATTCAATTTCTGTACCTGAACACCTACACACATAAATTCCTAAATCATTTCATTTGTATTTTTGTTCTGTATATTCATTGGTTTTGTTGCTTTTAATTTTTTCATTTGTTCTTATTTACTGACTGATCACTTGTCTTTAATAATGATTTAACTTTATATTTGTCAGGCTAGCAGTTTTGGCTGAAATTAAAATTGAGAATTTAAATATATATATAATAAAAATAAACTTTTTATTTAATTTGAGTTTAAAAATATGTAGGCCAACTACAGGTAATGTAGGATCATTTGGATATATCAGCTTCCCTAGTAGCTAGCTATAAATGTCAACATTTTAACTGATGTTAACTGACGTTAAGCAGGTTTCTCTTTATATGCTTTAATCAAATGTAACAATGTCCTGAAAGACATAACATACCATATAAGAACTGTTTTTGATAATGCTCAATATCGCACTTTGCTTAGCTAGCAGCATTCAAGTATGTTTTGGGCCAGCAGCTAAGTCAATGTAGAGGCGTAGAGCTGGAAACTAAGTAAACCCCATAATCCTTCTTATATCTACCTCCTCAATCAATTAAAATGCTTTATGTGCACATTTGGTGCTCTCCTGAGGTGATCAATACGCCTTTAAAGGCATTATGAACATGAAACACATCGTATCCCTTTCGCAGCATTTTGATTCGGAGGTTCTGAGAGTTAAAATCCATTCTGCTCAAACTCCCTCACTTCCCCTGAGAAGTGAAAATGCGACGTGCCTCTAATTTAACATCTGTCACACAGTGATATCAGCTGGGGGATAGAGAGAGAGGGAGAGGATGAAAAAATGACTTTGAGAGTTATTTGAACTCAAACAGACTGGCTGCTCTAATTAATAAAGACTCGCACAACACGACGGAGCACACGATCAGTTTACACAGTAAACAGGCCAATGGTCCTGCCTTAGCCAGATAAGGCTTGTTCAAACCGATTTCAAGTGCAGTTCTGAGTGCAGCCACCATCGGCCGCGCTTTCTCTCTCTCCCCACCTTTCCTTCACTCTAATAGGAGCCATTAACGGGGGGCAAAACCCTTTTCTCACACACTCAGATAACTGTTCTGTATAATTGAAGCTGCGGAATGGCTCTCCATAACTAGGATTTAAATGGCACGAGTGCAATATTTGGATGAACGATTTGCTGAAGGTTCCCGCTGCTTTCTTAAGCTTCACTGCCCCTGCGCCATATTTCAATTCCACTTTGAGCATTCTCAAGGAGCAGTGTCCAACCGTCTGCCCTGGAACATTTGAAGATGTTCTGCAGGAACTGGCTCTGATAAACGTGGCGTTCCCTTCTGGAGGAATCGCAATGGATTACACCTCCCCCCCACCCTCCTCCCTGCGCCCGACTGCCAAAGGCGCAACGGCATCATACTTGAAACACACACACAGATACAAAAGTGTTGCATAAAAAAGCAGCTATGCCGCCGCATACATCGGGTTCTACTTGAAAAGCCCTCACTCCTTTATCCGGTAGAGCAGCTCCTCTTTTGTTCTGAATAAATGCCAATTACCTAATTCTCTCTAGCATGCAAATCAGATGAAATGAGGGCACGGCAGATTGCCCATGGAGCACGGCACCGTGCCGTTTCCACAGTGACAGGAAGGGTACCTTTTGGGACACTTCTCTACTTAACACTTTAATCAAACTCCATTTAGAGGCAAAAAAATCTAATAGATTTTTTTTTTTTTTTTTACTGTCACTGTCACTCTCTAGCTCTCTTCAAAGCTTGTGAATAATAACAATCACTTAGCCTCCAGACCGGGTATACTTCAATCTTTGCCAATAGCTCACACTCTGCCATCCCCAAATTTGAGAGTGCTAAATTTTCGCTAACCAAATAGAATTTGCCAGTTCATATTACTATAATTTCATCACCTTTTCACACAAACGGAAATAACCGATAATTTCCATTGCATTCGCTAGTGCCTGTTCTATTAGGCAAACCTTGCAGAGTAAATGGCAAGCGAGCCTTCTACGAACCATTTTCATGTGGATGTACTTCTAAGTTCAGACAGACATGACAAGGGCTCCGAGTGTGACATGCATACAGTAGGACAATTATGACGACTGACATTTTAAAACGTCTTTTTGCAGCAATAATATGGCATATGCGTTCAGCTGAGAGGAAATGGGCAGTCAGAAACAAGGAAAATGTAAATGGTCCAATCAGGGCATAATACTGACAGCATTCTGCAGTGACAAAGCACCCTGAACTCATTCCTTATCAATGAGAGTATGATTTTTGGAAAACAGTGAACAGCAAACTTGAAATATGAAACAATGCCAACAACCAGTAGGATTTCAATGACTAAAAGATCCATATACAAATATCTAGAGAGCATGATAACACATTTATCATTATACATTACAAAATAAGGACAGCAAATTCAAAAATGTCAGAAATTGATTCATACTTTACACAATATTAAATAGCAATAGACCTATATTAACAAACAATCTTTGGACGTTTTGATATATAATCATGCCCACTTGCCTGAATAATAGCGCTACATTGTGTCATTATCAACCGACAGCCTTTTCAATTCAATTTTCAATATAATCAATACATCTTCTAGTAAATATTATGCTAATGTCCATCAAATTTTCATAAAAATAGTATAAATATAATTTGCTGTGATTAAATTGTACTATTATTTTTTGGTTTCATATGGGTCATTGGCCAACCCGCTCTATTGATATCGCTCTCAAAAAAAAAAAACATAGGTCAACTGCCACAAAGCTTAAAACTGAAAGCTGAAAACTGATCTGAAGAGTAATATCTCTGTGGAGTAAGTCAGTTATGGATTAGAGCAGATGAGTATACTTTAAAGACTAATGTTGAGTGATGACTAAATGAATTCAAACTGACATTGCTGCAAAAATGGGGTAATTGTCAGAAGTGCTCTACAAGCATGCAGCCTCAGTTGTCTTACATCTCCTACAATGCATTTGATCGGATTAAACTTATCAAATCTGGGGGTTCCATCTGAATAAAGCTCCTCCAGCGAACAATACTTGACCGCCCAAAGACCATGCTGGATCTTCTCCTCTGCCACATCCTCATCTATATGGATACACTGGTTCATATCAAACAGATCCACAGAAGGTGCAGACTCAAATCCAACACAGGTCTATCATAAACAGCTCCATCAATACAAGCCCTTGGAACTTTCTCCCTTCTGCCCCGGACCTGAAGCCTCCACGGCATCGTGAATAAGAATGAAGGAGCGTTGATCCGAGCAGGGATGCGGTCTCCACTTTTTTGAAGGCTCTTCTGACACGCATTACACTACACAAAGCTCTTGGCTCTCCCTCACGGCCACCGCCGAACAGCCGTGTCACAGCCGTCCACTCCGGAGAACGACCTTGCTAATGAGGGGCGAAGGGCATCCGGTTCACCTCTACAGGCCACCGCTCAGCCCCTGTGAATACTAATCACAGCAGCAAAGTGAAGGTTAGACGTGGAGATGTAACAGAGTTTGTGGGTGGTGAGCGGAAGGAAGGAAAGAAAGAAAAAAACTCGACAAATGGACCGTGGAGCGTTCGTGGCATAAAGCACTCCTGTGTAGGAGTCAATGGAAAAACACTCCTCTTTTCCAACATACAGCAGTCTTTTGTTATCTTAAAATGTTATTGACACCTCACTTAAGTGGCATCTGGTGGATAAAACGCATAGGCATATTTCGCCAAAATAGTCAGATATAACTGCTGGCATTCAGCGAGGCATTTGGATAACAGAGAGGGAGGATTGTCATAGCGTGAGAGAGAGTGAAAGCTAGAGCCAAACTGATATAATGGATGGCTGTTGTTACATACTGTATATGTGCCTAACCAAAGAGATTCCAACTGCTTCTACGCCAATTAAAGGTGACGTGACAACAGCGTTTTTTAATCTTTTGCTTTTAAGACATTGCTGAAAGCTTTCTGTGCAGTGTTGGTAGTGAGAAAGCTATTTTCTGACCAAACGCAACTGGCATGCAGCAGACAGGCCACGTGTTTTGTTCTGCTTACAATGCTGCAATGTGCAGGTGCTTTTTGGCGTCATACAAATTTAAGTGTGATTGTGTGTTAATGCACACAAACACAGCCCTTGACTCCTCAACTAAATGTTCTATGAGATTTTTTATTTATTTTATTTTTTTATATGAATGATTTATTGTGAAAGAAAAAGAGCAATTAATATTCAGGCAAAGAGTTTACGCCCCCCATTTGCTCCAGTCTCAAAAAGTCATCCATCAGCAGTACACTTAACATAGAGAGCCACGGACAGGAAGCAGCTTATTACCACACCAAGAAGACAAAGACTGAGAGCTAGGAAAAAAGAGGGAGAACAGGATTATTGAAGCATACATAGTCTTCTGTAACACTGGACCTTAGGTGTGTTGTCCAGTTTACTTAGTTAAAGGTTAGACTACAAAAACTCTGACCTGTTTAGCATTTAGCATCATCTTTTCCTATATTTTTTAACATTTTAAACAACTTCAGCTTTTATGGTAATGGTATATCAATGTTAATGCAATGCAAAAACACAAGTAAACATTTGTCCTTAGACAAAACTATTTTGTGTTGACACAAGGCTAACAAGTAGTGACAGCATTATCATTGGCACTGCATTTTCTGCACTGAAATGCACTTTTCACATCAGTAGTCCAGTTAATCATTTATTAAACAACTCATATTAGTGAACATGTAACTACGGATGGCTGACACACTTCTCAATTGACAATCCTAGCCAGGTAAATGTCATACCTACACCGTCTGGACTTAAAAAAATTATATTATGTTATAATTCTATTATATAATAACGACCATCATAATCAATTATTAAGTAGTAGTATATGAACCTATATACACACACATTTATAAAAATGCATTTTAATGCTGTTCATGTTTACCAGATTTATTTGTTTATTTTATTTTTTTTTTCTGGATGGCTCTTCAAAGGGTGGAATAAAATGAATAGGGTGAAATTATCTAGATATTGTCCATCCACTGAAGTGAGGCTTGGAAAAGTTTGGACTACCATTTTTTCAACAGTTCTGTACCACGTGCAGTGGCCATCTTGGCTGCATTCGTTATTACTAAAGAGAGAAAGTTTTCCTGTATGCGGAGCGTCTCAGGTCGTCAGGTTAGAAAAGACTTCTCTTCCTCTCTTCATGCCCCACTGCGTTCTACCATGCCAATTGATTTTCCTGTCTCTATACTTGTTCATCCCACTTAAAGGGCTTGTTGCCTATGGTGAATCTGTTGTGGCAAATTGTATCCTACAGTATCTCTCACCTAAAAGACACAGCTCCTGGAGGCAGAGAAAAACCCTTCAATAGACCTACATTATTCTAAGGGCCCTTCAATCTTACTTTAAAAAAAAAAAATCTTTGTGTCAGAAAGGCAATAAAAGACAAGAAAAAATATTAGAGATGTAGACTTCAGCTAGACCAGTCAGAGGCTTGCCTGAACAACTAGTCAATGAATCTGTCTAACAGAAGCGCTGTATAATTAAGCATCTTTCAGGTTGAAAGAAGATGTACTCGTGTTTAAAAACTTGTAGATGGAGAGCAATGGAGGAGGACCGAATACAAAAAAAACTTAAAAATAAATAAATAAATAAATAAATAAATAAATAAATAAATAAATAAATATCGCCAGCACTTATGTAATTTAATACATAAAAAAAGAAATATTATTATTATTTAAAAAAAAAACATAAAATGGTGTGTATGTATATGTATATAAATAAATAAAATAAAGTTAATTGTTAACAGCTAGCATATCATTGTGACCCATCCCTACAAATTTTGAACACAGAGTTGATTTATACATACAATAAACATGTTAAATGCTATAAATACATTTTTAGAACAGCTACAAATCTTCCAAAAGAGCCCAAATGGACAACCATATATTTTCTCATTTAGATATCTCAAGGGAAAACTCAATCTCTCTCTCCCTCTCAGCAGTTGTCTTCCCTGGCAGCATGTCAGCCAGTTTCTGGCTCTGCTGGGGATCCGAACGCAGGCTTACTAAAGCTCAGCCACATTCTACCACATGTTTACCACCGCTTACCACATAGTGGCACAGAAACACGTCGACACACCGTACTCGCAGCGCAGAAGGGCCCGAGCTGACACCATCGCTTCTCCACTACGGCATCTGATGTCAGACGGCGCTCGAACGAAGGGCTAAGTTTAGAAAAACACAGCAGAGGAAGACAGCAGAGCACACATGATTCCAAGCACATTGTCAGAGAACCCCAGAGTGAAAAGGCCATTCTCTCAAATGTCAAGCTTTGGTAATAGGGGAAGAAACATCAGCCTGGGAGGCAGCGGTGTGATACTAGCTCGTTTTTCCTGTTGGGCTGCACTGCATTTGTGCCTGGCTCAGCAGAATGGAAGACAATGCAGTTGTAAAGTAATATGTTCGAGAGCTCGGGGTGGACCTGAAGGGCACGGCCAGGTTCTGCTGAAACACAGCCTGTAAATGCATCATTAGTGCTCCACTAAGAGTGCCTCTCAGGTGGAGGAGTACTGTTTGTCTTTGTGCTAGTTGGCGATTAAAGGCGAAACAGAATCTCTCGCTAGTTTTCTGTCCGTCCTCCAGCAGAGTGAAAGGAGGGGTGCGTCGGTTGGCTCGTCTCCCGGCCGTAAATGTTGTAAAAAGCCTTTAAAAGCTCATCAAAAACAACATGCGCACAATCACACAGGAGCAGGAGCTCGCTTTAAGCGCCACTCTATTTGTCAAGCTGTTCTCTGAGACATTGTCATTATCTATCGTGTTTAAGGAGCCAACATTAAAACAAATCAAGGTAGACCACGTATGGATTCATCAGCTGGATTTTTCTCAGCTGTGGCCTGACATCTGAGATAGCGCCTGACCTGTTTGGTCACCTGCACCTGGGCTGAACTGAAGTGACCCGTCCTGTCTAGACCTGAGGGAGGCAGCGAATCGGCTCGTTCAGCAACTGATGCAGGTGCAATAGGAAAGTGCTCGGCCAAGTCTCCCACACTCCCATTAATAAGTTTTCTAACCTCTGCTCAGCAGTCTGGCCAGTCATCTGTCACAGGGAGTGTGATAATGGAAATGAAAATGGAGGAGAGAAGGCCTGAGAGGAGACAAAAGCTCTTATGGTAATGACATTGAGTTTAAGGAATGCTCATGACGGAAGGAAGGCCAACCACAAGAGAAAGACAAAAACAGAGCTAGAGGAGGACGAGAAGGAAGTAACTGGGCGGGGCTCCACCTGCACTTCAGCTCATACTGGCCCTATGGGAAGATCTCCCTCACTCCTTATATAGACAAATCTGCCACTCTCCTTCAGCCCCGCTGCTGCCCTGTGGGCCGTGACAGGGTTATTTTCAGAAGACTGCATAGCCAGAGCTAGCTGCTGTCCAAAGCTGCTGAAAGACAAAGAGGAATTACCATTGTCACAAATGATGGCTAGTTACCTCCGAGTGTCTTTTTGAACATCTATGACATACAGGCAAGCATCACCATTACTAGTGCTCAAATTTAGGGTTAGCAGCCCCTTGAAAACCTTGAATTCTTTGTATTAAACTTAATGTAACTCTTCCTGCACTGCTGTGGACATTAAACTCGAACGGTGTGGCTTTTGGATCACTTAGCTTAACAACTGGACTTAATTTTCACATGGCAGGCAATAAACTAGAAGAAAAAAATATGTGTGTATGTGTATTGAAGGAGGGACCAGAACCATACATGGGGATGAAAATATTAAAGTGACAATTTTAACTTGTGTTAGTTAGTTAGTGGGCTACCCCCTTGATTACCTACCACCTAATTTTTACTAATAAGTTATGCATGTATGTATGAAAAAAGCACTTATTAGTTAACCTTCGATAAAAAAAAGAAAATAATTATATCTAAAAATGATGTGAAAAAGACTATTTTGTTTCAAAAATGTTTCAAATGCAATAAATGAAGGGATCCTAATATCACAAATGTATAAAATGAAAAATATGTATTCACAATGATTTAAACTTTTCAATACTTTAATAAACATAAATAAAATAAGCATAAATAAATTAAATGAGCATTCACAAAGAAATATCCAATATCTACATACACTGAAAAATATATTAAAAAAACTCACATGTACCAATATACTGTACATCTGCTAACCTTGACTAACACTCTAAGACAAAAGACAAATAATACGAGAAACTGCTTCTATGCACAGCAAGAATACAAGAATAAGAGTACTACTACACAATATCACCAACTGTGAGAATATGAAGTGCATAATTGTTGACTTTCCAAAATAAAGAATGCTTATTAAAGCACAGTATGCCTGGGTGGAGCCAAGGTGCATGTGTGCAGGTATGGGGGTAGGCGGGCAGAAGTGCTGATTAGTGGGAAAGCCATATGTTCCATTGACAGGTTCCATCACGACAGAGAGCACAGCACCCCTGCGTGAGGGCATGGCCTCCTCTCCAGGTGCCACCCCACTACCTGGCACCTTTCACAGAGAGGTAAAGACTAGCCAGAGGATTCTGACAGCACAGGACGGATTGTGTTACCTATAGCTGAAGGGAGGAGGGGGATGAGAGAGAAGACATGGTGAAAACAAGACGAAGTAAAAGAGAGTGCGAAAAGAAAATTGAGGGTTAACTGAGTACACGGCAAACAAACCACAACACAGCGGAAGCGATGTGAAAACAAGCAGCATCTCGGCTGGATTAAACCCATCAGATGGAACACAGATGCGAGCCCGGACACAAAAGCGCAATCACCAGCCGCATGTTTCAGTGAGAGGACATCTTACCCCCTTGTCGTCTTGCAGGGTGGCAGAATCATTAACGTGCTAGAGCTTTCCACATACAAAGAGGCACAGCAACGAACATGCTGCTAAACTTAAAACTTTTTTCCATGAAGTGACAAAGTCACAAAGCGAGGACGAAGGCCTAACTGCAGCTACCAGCAGGACCCTGACACCATCCCAAACCCTCCAGTCTCAAAAAAGATCACTTATAATAAAAGCGGTGAATTTGAGCAGGTAAACGGAGAGCTGAGGACAACAGGGTCATCAGCAGGTAGCGAAATCACTGATAAAAGGAGGAAAAGTTCATTTTTCAGTATTGTCCTTTGCCGCCTCCCGACCTGAGGCACTTCTGACAGCGTTTATTAGCCTTGAAAGAAAAATGATGGGAAGGGCAAAAGGGTCGGCCAAAGGAGGGGGATCTGAAATACCTCATTTCACTCCGCACTTGAGACCAACTAGGATTTATCTACCAGGACCTAAGACCAAATGAGCCAATAAGAGAATTAGACAGTGGGGTGGGGGACAATGGAGAGAAAAAGAGAGAGACATAGAGAGAAGAAAAGATTAGTCATGGATTGAGAAGCGTACATAATTCATGTGCCCATTACTAGAGATGATTTTGCACATCTTAAGAGAGTGATCAGAGTCATAATCTAAAATGGGCCCTGATGGAGACCTTATGAAACAAGTATCAGAGGAGCACTCTGGAGAATCGAGTGTAGGCCTCTTCTGTCAGAGCACGTCCCATTCTAATGGCATTCAGCTCCTTCCCATAAACCCCTGCCGCCGCGCTGCTTTCTCCCCAAGGGGGAACCATTAAGGCCTCCGCATCCAAGCGGAGGAAAAGTTGCAGGACGATTTTCCTAAAATAATAAACAACCCAACAAATCAAAGAAAGGAAAAAAAAAAAACTCTGAGCCCCCACGCTCAATTATTCCTGGTCTCTTTGCACTTTTGCCCCATTTAGTCCCAGAATAGCACGCCATCCATATTTCAAGGTGGCAAAGCAGTGGAAATGATTACGTCAGGGTCCAGCGGGTCTATTTTCTCAGCTCCTGCTGCCTACGACAAGCCCACGAAGAACTTGGCAGCTGGCTTTGAAAAGCACAACTTTCATCAAGAGACGTGTTCAGTGGCTTTGAGGACTTTGATTAGATTTGGGTTGATATGACACTCGATTCGTACTTAGCCCATGGGCTTTCATTATACATTCTGTGTGTAGCGTTTCTGAGCAAACACAATGACGCCATTCATTTATCTGAATCAACATTTCCTGCTGTAGGTAATGGATAAACCCATAAGAATTCTCAAGTTGACTTCACTGCCCCTGGAAATGATCTATCTAAGAAACATCTGATATGTTGTTACCCTTGGCAATCATATCGTAAACAGGAGGGTAAATAACACCCTCTCTGGTACAAGGAATTCTCGACACTGTTCTCTGATAGAGACACTAACAGCCTAAAATAACCTAGTTTCCCCTTCCCGCAGTCATCATTATTGGAGCCACTGCAGAGCCGGGAATGTACACCATTATGCACTGACAGCCTTTACGCTTGCTAAAGGAGAGGCAACGGCACAACAAACACCAATATGTCCTATCTGCTAGACACAGATGTCAAAGACAGAGTGCCATGGAGCAATAAAGAAGCAATATACAAAAACCATCAGTTTGAAAAGTATGCATGCATTAAGCACTTCATCTACACATCCAAATATAAATGTGTTTGTATTTAAGGATGTACAATATATCTGCACCACATCAATTATAGGCTTATATTCAATATTTCAATTATCAGTATTGGCTGATATGGAACATTTTATTGTGCATGCTCATTTCCACTATTTTTTATTTTTTTAATTTAGATTATCTTTGCCATCTTCTAATACTCAAGAATTACATCTAGAATTTAATAATACTGGTTAATGCATTTTTTTTAGCAATTCTCAAAATGAATATTTTTTTAGTGTGTTATTCTTTGTTTTAATCTGTTACTGTATGTTATATATTCCTGTAAATTTATTGTAAAAAAAATGCAAAAAAAGGTTTTAATAATCTACCACAATATAAAAATTAAATAATCACAATAAAAAAGTAGAACATAAATATGAGGAGTTACTTATTTATAGTTATTTATTTCATTTGTATTTATTTATTTATTTGGAATAATTTATATATAATTTGAATACTGGTGCATCACTAGATATATTTCTATAGAATGTAGAATGTGTTATGTTTCCTTAAATGCCGTCACTAATACATCAAAACAAGTCTTCATCTTACTGAAAAATCTAAAACCTAGAAATCAATTTTTTCGAAGCAAGCTGTGGCTGCACTTCCAAAAGCTCTTGGTCTGGAAAGAGGCAACCAAGTACGAAGGTTACTCTGATTCGATCCCTTGCTAATTATCACTGCTCACCACTCAGTACATGGTAATGGAATCCAGGGGATTCATTGACTGGATGCACTGTGTTTAAGGTCTGCAAATTACCTTGGGCTCCAGTTACCACCGGCTGGCACTAAGCACGCTGAAGCTCAAGGTTCAGTCCAGCAGAAAGGGACACACGCAGCACAGAACAGCACAGCAGAAAAGCCAGCATTCTCACAATCTGGGTCAAACACATAGATCATAATCCAAAAGTGTTGTTTTTCAGCAAGTAGAATATGACAGGCAGTGTTGTTCAACGGTTAACCATGTGTTTATTTGTCATGTTCTTTGTTTGTCTCCATTTTTCCAGCTAATTAATCTGAAGGGACTACACTTGCTCATGCACTGTGATGAGGAATCGAAATCTCCACAGAGGTTTGCTGTTTACAACCATATAAGCTGGACGACCAATGATCGCAAGGATTAGACTCTAAAGTAGGCTACACATGTTCTAACATTTAGTAACAAAAAAATTATAATTTCCCTAATCTGATGGGTGATCTGAGATGAGAGACATGACCAGCTTTAAAGCTAGTGAGCCAAACACCAGGAAGATCATCGGTGGTGCAGGTTGCCTGACCTAGCATCCATCTCATCTGACTGACACATCCCAGAACCCACCTGGAGACGTGGCCTGGACAGACCAGACCCACAACGGCCTCAGCTGAGCTTTAATCTTCCCTTGACGACACAACGATCCCAAGACAGAGAACAGCTCTGCCTATGGCTCCTTTGAAGCACGGAGCTCCATTAGCTTTTATGGCTAAGCAAGAAACCCTGTATGAGGCCTTCCCTTTTTGAACAGACACCACATGCAAGAGAAGAGAACAAAATGAAAATACATAAATAAAAGGAGCGCTGAACGAGGAGGTTGTCTCCCCTGTCTGAGAGCTGCTCCATCTCAGAGAACTTCAAGGGCGTGATTTGGGCTTTGATGCGGAGCGTTGTGACGGCTGACAGAGCTGAAAACACAGCACTGCTTACTAAAACAACGGCAAAAACAAACGCAAGCTGTCTGCGAAGCGTCTAACACACTGCACCTGTGGATGGCTCACTCGCCCGCCTTCATCTTCTCTCTCAACAGCTGCTGCTGATGGATCAGGACTATGCCTGCTGCTCCTCAACATCACTGCCAGGATAGCCCTAGAAGAAGCTGTTCGCTGCTTTTAACATCACCTCGGCAATTACAGTCGCTGAGAGTGCATAGCGGGGAGCCTAACCTAAGGGAAGCTCAGTTATCACCATTCTAAAGTCTACCTGTGTTACTCAGCGGTGTTGCTACTGTCACAGATGGATATAGTATGCTAAACTCATGCAAGTTTTCCACCTCAGTCAGAAACAGGGTTGTATGTTTATTTTATGTATGTTTAAGTCAAAATGAAATTAAAATTTATTTAATTTTTTACATTTCCTTACATCTTTGGTTTAACTCTTCCATTCTCCTGTCATAGATACCACTTTTCACAATCCAATTAATTTAACCAAGTCCAATCCCATATTTTATTTTATTTATTTATTTATTTATTTATTTATTTATTTATTTATTTATTTATTTTTACCAATACAAATTATTTTTGTTTTATTGTTCATTAACCGATAAGCATCAACAATTTAATCATTATTTTATTAATAAAACACAAAAACAAAAAAAAAAACAATAATATCATCACAACAAGAACATTGTTGTTACACAGTATGAGAATTCCAATAATAAAATAATAATTATCACCTTTACTGTTGTGTTTATTTATATAATTATATTTACACATTATTATTTTGTAATTTAAATGGCTGCAAATGTATTTTCATCAGTTTTGGACAATGCAGTTTTCAGACAGCACATTTAAAAGGTTCATTCATTATCCAAACAATACATTAAATCAGTTACTTTACTTGTGCATATAATATAATATAATATAATATAATATAATATAATATAATATAATATAATATAATATAATATAATATAATATAATATAATATAATATAATATAATATAATATAATATAATATAATATAATATAATATAATATATACACATACATACTGTATCCCTAACTTGTTTCTTGCTGAAAATCTTGAAATAAAATGGGTTGTAAACGCTGACTGTGGTACTTTGTCATATCTAATCTTCACAACCAATGTTTTCCAGACATTTTTTCCCATCCACTAAAAATGCCTGATGTATTGCAATTTCATGTTTCATCACTTGAATGATTGACAACCGTGTACACAACACTATGACATGGTGAACAGATTATACTGTACTTCTATCCCTCAGAGCCTTGTTTTCATTCTCGTCAAATTAAATTTTGTCTAGCCCAACAAAGTTCTGTTATTAAATGTCTACAATACAAGAAGCACACTAGAATCAACATCATAACATCCCCAGAAAGAAGAATTTGTTGTTCACCATTTAAAAGCATCATACTTTGTGTGATGGGAGAGGGAGAATCTATCATCGGTTTAGATGGAGCCATGTAAAATCGAGTACATAACTGCTTGAAAGAAAGGTGAAACAGGTCACCTGAAGTCTCCTCCCTGCTGAAGCGAACTCAAACATGATCCCCATTTTAATCTCACTAAGACACTGAGAGAGCTGCCAAGCAGGCACAAGCCAGATCAGATGCTAAGCAGGCACAGAGGTGTATTGATGCTTCAGTGGCACAGGTCACTCCACAGTGCCTTGCAGACATTGATTTGAGAAGCAGATGTGCGAGTGACTGCTACAGGAATCACTTAGCTAATATACTAGCTGAATTCCGTAGAGCCTCTCCTGCGGCCTTCCATGTAACCATGCAAACAGGAAGGGCAACTAGAAATGACTACTCACCAATATTATGCGGGCTGACAAAGGCATAATTGCTAATGCGACAAGTGGAAAGCTCTACCTCGAATTGTCACGTGTAAGACAGCAACCGTTTTGTATGAGCTAAACTTCTGGACTCCCTCTGCCTGCTCTCACCCCATTCTCTCCCTTCTGGGTTTAAATGTGACTACAGCAAAGCTGTGTTCAATTAACTCCTATACTAGACTTCCGGCTTTCAGGTATAGAGGAGGTTAACCAGCATGCACTAAAGCAAAGACAGCCAGTAAGTTCTCTGCAAGCTTCCAGGCGGCTTTATTTCACCTGCTGTTCACAGCATACTCATTCTCACACCAACAGTCATCAACCAATAAACCTTCATGAACCTTAAAGTAAAAGGTTAAATTTAATCAAATATACACTAAAAACTGTGAAATTTTATTGGAATTTAAAATATCTGTTTTCTATTTTTATATATTTTAAATGTTACAACTCCAGTCACATGATCCTACAGAAACCATTCTTATATGCTGATTTGGCACTCAAGAAGCATTTATTATTTTCATCATCAAAGTTGAAAACAGTTGTGCTGCTTAATATTTTGTGGAAACTGATACATTTTCAGGATTCTTGATAAATAGGTTTTTTTTTTTCTTTGTAACAAAAGTCTTTGCTATCACTTTTGAATTTAATGCATTCTTGCTGGGAAAAAAAGGACTAATTTCTTTGAAAAAGTGAAAAATATACATACATACATACATACATACATACATACACACACACACACACACACACACACACACACACACACACACACACACACACACACACACACACACACACACATATATATATATACACCATATACATATATATATTATACACATATACATATATATATATATATATATATACATATATATATATATATATATATATATATATATATATATATATATATATATATATATATATATATATATATATATATATCTATATATATAAGAAAATTGAGAAAAAGGCCAATCATACAGGCTGCATCAGCGGACAGCTTTAACTGGCAAAAAAAAAAAAAAAGACATTTAAGGGAATGTCAATCAAACCTAGAGGTATATTTTTTTAAACAAGGAAATGAAGGTAGCTCTATGGGGAGCTCTGTGATCTTTGGCAGCGGTTTGTCAGAATGCACAGAAACACTGATTGGGGGAGGAGGCGCATTTTCAGACGCATAACACGGACAGACAACTTTACAGTTAGCTGCAACATTCACATAGTAAATCCTCTGACTTGAGGTAATGCTATGACAGTTTAAATAAATAACACTGACAATTACTAAATAAATCATGAGCTGTCACCACGCTCTCGCTCACCTTTATCTGTCGAATGAACAGGTACAATTTTTTCAGTTTTTTCGTTGGCTTCTTTCGCCATTGAAACTCAGAGAAAGTAATAGGTGAAAGGGAAAGCATAATGCAACTGCTAAACATAGGTTGTAAATCTTCCCCCAGCTGTTTTTGAAGTAGCACCGCCATTGTGGAATCACAGGAAAGGCTGTCTATTTGTTATTATGCAGAACTAAATGAACTGACAGAGAAAATCGAAAAGCATTCCAACCTAATGATAATGGACTGGTGGAGTACGACAGCCCTACAATCTCTCATTTTACTATTCCACATTAGCATTTTACTTAACGTGAAAAATGCCTGTGCACTGCTGAGGAGAATAAATTTGAATAGCACCATGGATAACTCTGATTAGCCACAAACCCAGTCCAAGACAAGGACAAATTAAATAATGACCTGCTCAAAAAATGCTAAATAAAACAATCATAAAAAAGGACAGCCTGATTAAAATGGTCCATTCGCTATTCTCTACTTGTAAGTATTAAGTCGAAGGCTGCATTCTAAATCCTTTTAAAGAGGTCAGCTATTGTTCATCGGGCAATAAAGGCCAAAAAATGCCAAACAAGAGAAGCTGCACATTTTTCAGTCTGGCTAAAGTAATGCTCGTGACTTGTACAAACACATAGTCTTCCCTAGTTTAAGGCTGGAGAGCCTTGCATCCCTCAGGATGTGTGGTTAGACCGAAGAGCCACAGGAAGAGAACTGGGAGAGAGTCCTATGGGAAAAATCTAGCCTTAACTGGTAGCTGGTTTCTAGCTTTTCCAAACCATTTTGGTAGCTGGTTAACCAAGCTTATAACCAGCTTGGACTACCATAATGACCAACTTCAACTAGCTAATGACCAGCTTGCACACAGCAACTTGTTTAAACTGGATTTTCCGGCAGAAAGTAAATGCAGCCCATTGCAGACCTGGTCTTCACCGCATGCTCTGTAACTACTGGAGACCTGTAATCAAAGTCAGAGGATAGAAAGAGAGAGAGAGAGCTAGGGATAGAGGGAGAGAGAACAAGTGAGTGAGATTAAAGGTGCGTGGGGGGTACTCCACTTTCACTCTCAGTGATCAGTGGCGGCTACTTTTAGCATGTCTCCTCCTCATCTGTGGCATTGCCCTTGATTCGTCTAACAGCATGAGAGAGAAAGAGAGGCAGAGACATCAGCTAGAATCACAGGAGGGAGCCTTCCCCTCAGTCACCTCATCCAAAGGAAGTGAAAAAGAAAAGCTATCAAGCACCCACTAAATGTCAAAAATGAGAGACAGACAATAGTTGAGAATCATCCAAATCAAGGCAGAGTAAACAGGCGAATTAGGAGCTTGTGTCACAGAAATGACTCAGATTCGCACTAGCTCAGTATTTATTTTTTGTTGCTTTTGTCTCCAAGCATTTAACAACTAAATCACAGTAAAAGATCAAGTTAAAAAGTTTTTTCAAGTCAAGTTTTTCACATAAAAGAACAATAATACTTTCATACATTAATAATTTGATCAAAATACATTTAAAGGAGTAATACTGTTAAATATTATTATTATTAGAATTTAAGTTGGCTGTTTTATATTTTAATATATTTGTAATTTTTTCCTGTGATTGCAATGATGAATTTTCAGCAGCCATTACTCCAGTCTTCAGTTTCACATGATCCTTCAGAAATTATTCTAATACGGTGATTTGATGCTTAAGAAAGATTTCTTATAATTATCAATGTTGAAAACAGTATTTAAAACAGAAACAGTATTTGAAACAGAAATCTTTTGAGACACAGTAAATGTCATTAGTCACTTTTGAACATTCAATGCTGTCTTGCTAAATAAAAGTACTAATTTACATAAAAAAAAAAAAATACTGGCCCCCACACATTTAGATAATACAATATAATAATTAGGGCTGCACGATTATTCCCTTGAAATTATAATTGCGATTATTAATTACGATTATCACAATTTACATTGAATGATGTTTATACCATTGTTTGATGCAACTGCATGCTGTATTTTTATATGAAAATAAACAAGCTGAAAACACACATATTTTCTATAATATTAAGCCTCAAATGTCAACTATACATCGGATTGGTTTCTTCTTTAAATTATAAAAAAGTAAAAATATAAGTGGTATTATAATGTTATACTAAATCAAAAATTAAAATAACGGGAAAAACCCTTAAGATAACATGTAGAAAGAAAAAAACGCATCTTAAGCACGCAGAATAACATAAGTGGACTTTGAACAATTAATTGCCGCTTTGAACGATTACGTAATTGTGGCATCCATAATTGTAATCACGATTAGACATTCGATTAATTGTGCAACCCTAATAATAATAATAGATGTGTTTGTGTACAAACTTGAGACAATGCAGCTAAAAATTACATAGAAATGAATAAATAAGGTAAAAAAGAAATGAAAAAAAAAGAAGGAATAGCCAAGTTCACAGGTCTCTGTACACCCCACATCCCTTAGCCATCATCTCTGCTAAACCTTCACACATCCTTACAGCCTCTGGAAAAAAAGCACTAGGAGCAGGAACACACTAAGAATGAGGGTTTTACAGCCCTATCTGAAGCCCTAGACACAGATTTCAGGAATCACTAGAGCTTGGGCAAAGAATACCTTAAAAAATGGGGGTGAGATGAGAGATTTCACATTTCATGGGTGAGATAGCTACCAGTGAAAATGGTCTGCCGCCAGTTTAAGATCACCACCTGCGATCACATGCTCTGTGGGTCAAAAGTTGTCTAGCCCTTAACCCTGGTGTGGAGGGAGTGAACAGCTCTCAGAGGGTGACAGTGGCAGTAATGACTGGTTGTGGACAAAAGGATACATCAGGGAGAGTGTTGCTTCACAACAAGGGCCTTCTTAAAATAGACTGGAAGGACAGGCTCAGGCTCTTCTAAGGCTGAAGATTCAATGTTTACCACAATTTTTATAATGCGAGTGGGTGATTAATACCAAAAACGTAATCATTTTACATCATTTTTATCTCTTTTCAAGCGTTTGCATGAGTTACACGGTTATGTTGAAATTCATGCATCAGTGAATTTATTGCACACATGAAAAACACAGTCGAACAAATATAATCACCCATGAGAAATAAGCTACTTCCCTAACCAAAAAAAAAGAAAGAAAAAACATTTTTCACTGATATCTTAAAATGTGTCCTGTAATAAAAGTTGTTTGCTCTATTTTGGCACCGCATAAATGGCGGAGTGACTAAAACCCTGTCAGCCTCCATTTATAAACACAACGGGAAAATACAACACCTTTATTTAGTTTATCACTCCCTTGTAATCTCTTGCAACTGTACCTCGACTGCCAGTAACCCTGTCTGCAACAGAACCACAGGTGGGCCAAATTAACGGTGCGATCGTTTATAAAGCAGTGGTCTTTCCATGTCAATTACTTTTGTATAATTTCTCAGCTACCGTATTCATAAGCCTGGCTCTTTTGATAGACATGGCAGTATTAAAAGCCCAGTATGTAATACCATGAGCCGCACAGCAGCGTATATAATGAACCATAAATCAAGTATCATTTACCGTCTATCTCGGGCTATTAATCTTTGCTGCATTACTCAACAGTGCAACTCTGAGAACAGCCGCCTCTCTGAGCTATGCGCTCATAAACACAACATCAACTGTTCAATATCTTTTATGGTTATGGATGCACAGAGTCAACTCAACTCAAACCTCGTCAAAGGTGCCAATCATAAGTTCAAGTGTCGGTGTCTATTTTTCCCTTTCTTTTTTTATCTGCTGATGTTTCCCAAGTAAACTTCCCCTTTATGTCCTGTCCTCGGAGAGAGGCTGTGATCTCTGGCTTCACACTCTGATGAATGGTAAAAGCATTTTCAAATAAAAGCTTGTTTGAGGGAAAGGACGGGACTTTGAGAGTGGTTTTCATGGCAGGCGGTTAAGAGCTGGGATTTGGGAAGACGCGTGGCATGTACTGCGAAACGGCATGAAAACTGGAGCTGTAAAAACACAAAAAAAGATGGTTGCAGGGGTGAGATGGGAATTTCCTGTTTGATAAAACTGCAGAAAATGCACAACCATTCATTTAGAGATGAGGTTTTGCAGTAGCTGTATAAAAAAATGAAACCTATCAAATTCTTTTGGGCCAAATTGCAGAATATGCATTCACTCTGAAACTGTACATTCATTGTAGATTTTCAAGGTTTGATCAAACACAAAGCAATGGTTGCTGGAGGAGACGAGAGTTCCTAAACTTTCAGGTTCAGTCAGGAGCTCTCAGTAGGGTGTCTACTTCAATAGAACAAGCACAACTGAACTTGGTTGTTTACCAATTTAGGCCTGAATCAGGATAGTGAGCTGTTGTTTGTTTGCTCTGTTCGAAACGGAAGAGTTCTAAACTGGAATTTGGGCTGTAAGGAGCTTTTATACTACATCCACCCCATCAGCACGTACAGTAAACCACATTACTGCTCAATTTCCAACACTGGATTACATGCATCTCTCAAAGCAAAATGTACAAGAGTGATATAAGTCTCCGGAATAGTTTTTTTAGTATGTTATATCTGTAAGCAACTTTAAAAAATCTGACAAGCAAACTGAGCACTTCCATTATAGATTCATTGTTTATTATCACTTCTCAGCCTTTTGGCTAAGATCAAGTGTAGAATTATTGTTTATAATGGGAGCAATTTAGTTTTGACGCACTGCATTAAAAGCACACTAAGTTTTACTTTACTTTACTACAATTTGCAGCATTAAAACGGAATTGAACAGTATGGCTTCAAACATGGAATCAAGTCATATTTAATGTATTACCGCTATCAGGGCTCGACAATAAGGACTGTTGATGGCCCGGGGCCTGCGTGAAAGATGCTCGGGACAGCTGACGGATTTGTCACTTGCCCAATAGAGCCACTGCCACGTCGTCAAAAAAAGTTTATCATTTGCATCTGTTTTTAAGCCTTACTGCGCTTGAACATACAAATACATACAAAAATGTGTCAGAAACCCATCTTAAAAGAGTAACTTTGTAGCTTTAACAATGATTAAACTATTTTTAATTTATACATATACATTATACGTATAAAATACTGTCGCAGGCAGCGTAAGATCACTATTCACGATGCGTGAAATATAGGAAGAAAATCCTAAAAAGAGAATTAAGGAGAACTAACTGTTTTCGGAAAAGTATTCTTTTCATCTTGGTTTGGTATAATGCATTTAAAATAGTGCTAATATGCACAGCGCTGCTTTGTGTGCAGCAGTAACCAAGTAAACGCTGCTGTTCCATGAGCACCACCTGCTGTCAGAGAGTGAATGTGAGTCTCATTCAGCCCATCAGCTGTTCGGTTTTTATGTAGGCATTTTATGTAGCATAATTTCACAAAGTCCGAACATTCAGTTTTTGCTTCAGATTTTGAAATGATACAGTCTAATTTAAATCAAACACTGCACATGCTACAAGTGTGTATAATATACTTTTTTTTTTTTGGGATCGATTCATGATTAAAGTGCAGTGGTTACCACTAAATTCAAATGGCTATGAAAAATCAAGGTGCAACACTGACGAATATGGAAATTTTATTTTATATGCAATTATTCAATGTCTGTACCTGAACACCTACATACATAAAATCCTATCATTTGTAATTATTTCATTTGTATCTTTGTTCTGTATATTCAGTGGTGTTATTGCTTGTAATTTGTTCATTTGTTCTTATTTACTGATTGTTCACTTGTCTTAAACAATGATTGTACTTTGTATTTGTCAAGCTAGTAGTTTGGGCTGTTGTATCGAAATTACATTAGAGAATTGTAAAATTTAATTAGTATCTAAAATATTGGTGTCATATAATCTTATTCATTAGAATACAATATAACATGGATCAAAAACAATGATAAAGGTAACTATTTAAATTTTTATTTTTTTTGCCCCGACTGGGCCAGTAGAAAAATTCCTTAGCGTTGAGCCCTTCCGCTATGAATGTTGTTTTCAGCTCAGTGCTTACATAACGTGAAGCTGTTTTTGCACTGATCCCAGACTTAAGAATTATCTTATCTTTTGATTGCATCCATCAAGTTCCAATATATAAAATTAAGTCGCTAGATTATAGAAAAATAGATATTAAAAGTTACATATTACATATATAGTCTATATAAATATTCACAGCTTGGGTTTCTACCAAAAATAATCATATCATGATGTGATTTAAGATTTTGGCCATGCTGTCCACTTCTAAGTGAGTAGTAAAGGACAGCAAGCCGTATTTGGCCTGGCCATGTCTACATTTGGAGGACGCATCAAACGGCCCTTACTCCCCAAGGTCGAATCAAGAACATTGAAACCTCAACTGAGGCAGCTGTGGAAACAATGGCTGCACTGCTGTCGCCAATCAACAAACAAGAACTCCCCAAGCGGCCCATCTCCCCTACTGCTCACAGCCATTAAGAGAGGGCCAGCAGGCCCAAATCTACTGCAGGGCAGAGGGGCCACAGCTGTGGGGAACATTGGCACAGCAGGGATCTCTAAGAATGGAGAGAGGAGCATGGATGAAAACACAAATCGATGCACTGTGATGATAATACTGCAAAATCATCCTAAAAGCATGGATATGGAAGTTTTAGATGGATACTCTACTCTTACATCCCGACCTGTGCCACCAATAAAAAATGATGATGTAAAAGACTACGACATAATCTGCCCCAAAATAAACTTACTGCACCACAGTCTTTGTTTACAATAAATAGTAGATTTGAAAACTAATTTTAATACCCAAAACAATTTAATTTTGCATTTTTAGAAAATCAGAAATAGGCTCTGAAGTGAAGTTACTAAATAAAATCAAATATATATTCAAATATTCAAAATAAAAAATACATATTCAAAAATATTTATTTTTTTATACTAAATATAGAAAATTCGGAAAAAGTTGTGCACAGTTTTGAGACCACATTTTAATAACCAAGGAAATTTAATCCTGCATCTTTAGCCAGTTGGTTTTAAAGTTACTTTAATATGTAAATGTACAAATTGGAAGAAGTCGAAGTAGAACAGAAGAAAAAAAATCTGATAAAATTAATTAAATGCACATAGTAATGGGTACATACAGCATAAATGGTATTATAATGCTGCAGCTATTACCTGATGTTAGCTGTTCCTTATTTGCGACCGGCAGAAGGTCCCAGTCCAAACAAAAAAACAAAAAACAAGCGTGTTTACTTAGTAGTATGCACCAAATTTCCATTGCATGCAAAGCATTTTGCAAAACTCACTGCTTTCGCTGCATCAATGAACTCAATGAACTGGCCAATACTGACCATTTAAAAAAGCACAATCCCAGCTCCTCACGCTTCCATATAACCATTTACTCTGTCTATTGTTACCAAACATGTCGAACCCTGAAGGTAAAAACTCCCATTAGTTATAATTATTCACCTATGACACTGATCAGAGAGCCCCAGGTTACTGGCATCAGCTACCCTCGACTCAACAGCGAAGCCGCAGTTAAATGTGTGCCAAAGGAATGGATGGATGGATAACTGCTCTCAAGCAGACATTTAAATCCGAGCTGTATGGTCAGTGGGAACATAATATCTATATTCTCCTGCACTAGCCCACTCTTCCTCAGACATTTATCCTCATAACTTTCCCATTACACACAATGCACTGACCATCCACCGAGGACTTCCCGGTATGGGTGTCATATCTCAGCATTACTAGGAGCTAAAACGGCTCTTATGATTGCTTTAGAATGATGATGCGATTCCTTTAATTATGTTATTATTTAAGAAACCACTCTGAATTGAGCCAAGTGTATATTCACCGTTCCTTCTCACATTTAACACTATTAAGCGTATCCTCTGCATTCAGACTTAGTGATTTCCGATCTTGGCTGATATTCACAGGAATCAGCTTTGATTGTTAACTGACTTGATGTGGCACTTATCTGCTTCAAGGGTCTTCCCATTAGGGGAGTATACCTGCAGTCGAACACAGTAATGTAGCAACCACAGTCACATGGCCCATGCGCACTGCAGGGAGTTGATATTGTACACCTCCAGGCCCAGAGAACTGGCAAAGAAGGGAGCAGACCTCTCTATCACCTTCAGTTCTCCTCCTATATTACATTATTAACTGTTTGTTTTTTTTCATTTCAGCATTCAGGCTAATGAATGTAGGTGTGTCTCCACCGACAGGCAAAAGGGAGGGGGGGTTGTTCAGGCATTTGAGAACATTTGAGCAAAAACAGCCTGTATTATATACAATTCATGTGCTGACATACTTCTCTTGAAACAGGAAGCTGGGGTGGGATTAAACATCCAACAGCCCTTAGTTTAAAATTAAGCATGACAAAATTGATGCTTGCTATTGTATTGGAAAAAAATTTTTAATGCACATCTCCATAAATAAACAAATACATGAATGGTAAAAATTTTTAGGAAATGAGCATGCACAATTAAACACCCAAATATCCATCGACTGATACAAAAAAAAATTAACAAAATAAATAAACCTCTTATAATCAATACATTGCACATCCCTCACATGTACGCATACATATTTCCAGTATATAGAAGATAACAGGCATACAAGCCACAAAACACTATATCTGATTTAATTTTGCATAAGGCTGATAGCAGAAGGTTTGTATGAGGTAAAGAGCTGTCAGAAACAAGTCTGATTTAATAAACCATTTATTGTTAAGATTGTCTGACAACAGGTCACCACAAGGCAAAACAGAGTCAAGAATCTCTGAGACCGACTGATTGCAGGGTCAGCTACGGTAACACCCTGTGAAACATATCAGAGATTTCCACTGTACTCTTACGGCTGCTTGTGATTGATAATTAAAATCTGATGTAGAGATGGGCTGCCCTGTTTGTTCAGAGGCTCCATTTCATTCATAATTGATTGCGAATTATTCTGCCGATTACCAACAAGCCGCATGTTTCACTCTGAACTCCTCTAACTGAGAAGGTTAAAGACCCAAAGCCTAGAACAGGAGCTCCAGACATAATACATCAATACCAAAGGAACCGCCACCCAAGAGCTGCCTTCATATTCAGCCAGACGCAACCTTTAACGACTGAGGCCTATGGGTAATTAATGTGCTGTTCATTTATCTAATAACTAGCTTAATTATTCATCACAGACAGTAGCCACAGATAAATGATTGTGATTTATTGTATCACTGCATCAAGGTCTTTGAGTTATTAGTGCTGCTGGAAAGCACAACACTTGGCCCTGTGTGCCACAGCGCAAAATTTTAGCTGTGATGTCCATACTATTAATAACATATGCCTCTCAAGAGTGTCTATATTTTAATTCACATTACATAAATTTTCATCTATGATTCATTAAATTGGTAATTTATAGTGCTTAAGTATGATGCTTATATTTGAATAATTGTATTATTCAGCTATACAGTTTGCAATGTTTGAATCCAAATACAAAATCAGTGAAGAAAAATAAAAAAAATGCTGATTCAATCAATGCCTTCCCATATTTGCCTATAACACAAATGCATCTGTGAGTTTTATGTGCTGTTGTGTTTTGGAGCGTGAGTGAGAGAGAGAGCAAGAGAGCGAAACCTATCAATATCTTAGAGCTAGAAGTCTCAGAACAGAACACATCAGCCAGGACAGGGCCAAAAATAAAAGCCTGCACCATTTGCAACTCCGACAGGGTGACACTTCTAATGGGCCTCTGTAAGTTCACCAGAGGAGAGGGCCTGCAGGATATTTATTTTAAAAACCAAGAGGAAAATGTGATAACAGTTGGGCTGAGAATTCCAAATAAAAATCTGCTGCTGAATAAGGGATTGTTTGAGCTCTGCTAGTTTCAAATAAAATAGTTCATGTTATATTCAAAACCATGTGGGGCAAAAACCTCAGTCGAAAATGAAACTGTCATAAGGGACCGTATTAATTGTAAATATAAGTTATTTAATAAATACACTACCATTCAAAATTTGGGGTCAGTAAAAACAGTATATTATGATTTCTGAAGTATCATGTGACACTGAAGACTGGAGAAATAGCTGTTAAAAAGCCCCGAATGGGCAGCAAAGGCAATGCAGAGCATTAAGAGCAAAAACAGCATTGTATTTGTTTTGTCCTATTGTATCGATCACATGTTGCTGCCTTATTAAAAAAAAATATGCTATAAATTTAAAAGAAATTTATTTTAATTTTATAGTATATACTTATATATAAATACATTCATGAATGTTTTTAATGAATGGCTTTTATAATAATACAAATAGCAATGTGTAACATTTTACCATATTTAGTGCAACACTTTTATTTGTTCCCCACAAAATAGTTTTTTCACTAAATGTTTGGATTTCTAAAATTATTATGCACTGATTTTTCTAGAATAGATTTTGCTGCCAAATTATCCACTAACCTAGTTTATGATAATTTTTTGTCATAGATTATCAATATGCACAGGCCCATATTTTTTCATATTTATTGTTTATTTAATTTTTTTTAAAATGAAGTAGTCTGTATCTAGTAGATTGTGAAAGAATGATTTTCAGTTCCACAAACAGAGATATATAAATTCTACATTTATTTAAATGGGGAAAAAAAAAAAAACTTTCACTGGTATCAGATCGGTACCTGTATCGCCCAATACCGAACCCTAGGTATCGGAGGCAAAAAAGGCAGATTGGAGCATCCCTACACCATTTCAGGCCACAGTACTTCTTGCAGTTTGGGCATGGTCCACAAGGGACTCGAACCCATGACCTGAAGGGCTCAGGGAATGTCGCTTTACAAGTTGTGCCACTCAGTTGACCCTTTCTCAAGGGTCTCACATCAGTGGTATTGAAGGTGGAGAGAGCGCTGGTTATTCACTCTCCTCACCTACAATCCCTGCCGGACCTGAGACTCGAACCTGCAACCTTCAGGTTAAAAGTAAATGATAACAGAGTTTAATTTTTGGGTGAACAATCCCTTGAAACAACTGCAGCCGTACACAGTATGTTATGAAATAGGCCAGCCGAGACCCCTGTGAATTAGAGCACAGCACACTCACTGAGTCTTGATAAGGTGCGAGTTTGTTTTGGCGTCGGTGTGGTGACAGGGGAGTAAAGCAGGTCAGTCCTCAAGCACACTGTCCCTCCTGTTGTTTCAGCTGTATCAGCATTAGAAAAGCGTCCCCAACAAGTTTCCATCTCCCTGCATACTTCAGAGAGACCCAGCATTGCCCTCTACCCTCTCTCGCTACATCAAAAGCCTAGCGTGCATCAGCTGAAGCTAACAGCTGTTGCTAACCAGTCGCACTCAAGGCTAATTTCGTTTGATGCTTCGATTCATGCAGTGCCTTACGTGCAACGCTAAGTGTATTTGTGTCTTTGGTCAATATGAAAGGAAGATGGCACTTGTTTTGTTCTTAGATGTAGCTGGCGTGCCATCTGCTTTTAAAGATCAAATGAAATCCCACAGCAGTAGCGTGGAAAATCAAGGTAAGTGGTTTCTCAGGGACTTGGTAGTGAATGGAATAAGCTAAATCCTGAAGTAGGGATTGCGTCTGCATATGCAGCCCAGCCTTTTGCAAGTTCACCGTTACATAACTGAACCATTACTACTGCCAAACAAACAAGTAAAAGAAAAAATGCTTAGTAAACCTGGGCATGCAAGATTAAAGGTTAGTTCAATCGCATATATAGCAAAAGTCGACTAAAAAGACAAATGAGACAAATTGGAATCCAATCAGTTACAAAAAGCCTCTTAAACTTTGTCTTTTTAAAGAAGACAAGGTGTAATTGAACTCACTGATGGGATTTGCAAAAGGAAAAATGCATATTATAAAGGCCTGGCCAACATTCTGTGCTCCTAAATGGAAGTGAACTAAATAAAGCAACAATACAGTTAAAATAACTAAATAAAATCACACAATGGAAAATTAGTGACAACAATAGCCCTCACGTGGAAAAAAAAAGAAATAATAAAAAACACACACACACACACACACACACATTGTCTCTTTGCAAATGGATTTGTTGTGAATAGCAAGCCTGCAACACTTAAACACACTCTTACTCTGTCTTTCACTCTCTCTCTTTGCCAGTAATCTTTCTCTCTATGCGAGAAAAACAGCCTCTAAATTTAGCATCAGATTTATCATGCGGTAGCAGAGGCTCCAGCGAACCAGAGGGCGGAGAGAATGCAACCAAAGGAGGCGTCGCCTCTGAGGGGGGTGTCCGTTGCTAGTCACATTCAAAGCCAATATAAAAAGGCTTGGGCCTGACAGCCGTAAACACACTGCAGTTAATAGATGCTCCTGCTTCCCTGACCTACCACGCACGTCAATCCACAGAGATACAGATGAGCGTATTAATTCCTTTTACAGAACTAAATAGGGACCTCACTAAGGTCCTCTATGGCATTGGTTATTTAAACTCCCAAAAAAGGGTCGCCAGTATGGAATTAAAAATAATAAAACTAAACTATATTCAACCACAGTTTAGATGATAAAATAAACGGGCTTGTCAGATTTAAAAGCAAGGAGAAAATGGAAAAATTGGTGTAAAAAAAAAAAAAAAGTCTACAGTATACCTGTCACTTTAACTACTAGCCAAATTAAACAAATATCTATATGGTCAGGTGGCTTGACATGTCTTCATTCTCAAAAACCATGAACAAAATTAGGAAAGGTAAACAGAAATATGACCCAGACTACATTTTATACAGGTTCACTCAAAAGAGGATAAACTACTTTGAGCAGAACACAATCGGTTTTGTGGCCAATTACAGGCTTGAGCATGAAGCTATTGAAATTCAAGACAGAAATCAAACTACTCAATTTTCCAATTCAGCCAATCTCAATGTTAATAATTTCACAATTTGTAGGGCCTATGCAGTTCATGGTAGCATCAATACATTTCAATTATTAATTTCAAAAAATTACTTTTGTATAATAAACAATTTTGGTTCTATTTGGGTTGCCTTCTGATTTCCTGAAACAAAACCAGTTCTACAAGGTACAAATTCTATCATCCCTGTAAATTGTAGTGGTTTGTGCACTGTATGTGGGACAAAACAAAACAAAAAAACAAAAAAAAACAAAAAAAACAAAGTAAAGAAAAAAAAATAAAATAAAAAAAAATGAGAGAGCAAACCAAATATAGCAACCTAAGTGTTTCTGAGTGGAAAGTAAAAAAGGTGCCCTTGCAGTAGGATGCTAAAACAATGAGCGAAAAAAAGGAGAGAAATAAAGAGAAACAGAAAAGAAAACATATCAGCCACCTGGTCAGATAAGTGGCCAAGCTGTGTGGAGGAGAGGAGCTGAGCACTGCAGTGAACTGAAGGACAATCATTGAACAAGGACATACACACGGCAGGTCACAAGAGCTTCAACGAGTCCAACAGCATTGCACTGATTGCACAGACTGCTCATTTCACAAACGCCCAGAGAGAAGCGGACAGAGAACGAGGCAAGCACAGCTTCCACAGTGTCAGAAATGTCAATATCCGACAAGTCAAAGTAGTAACAATGCAGGGAGAAAAATGTGTTTGACTGCAGTCTGCCCATCAAGGTCAAAAGGTCAGAAACATGCAGTAAATGGTTTTCCTAAAAAAAAATAAAAAAATAAAAAAATTTGAAATGCATGATATATGGGACCACACTGGTTATCAGCAGATTTATTTAAATGTATTGATATCAAACTATCAGGTCTGGGTCTGTTCATTTTCTGAATCTACAGAGTGGCATCAAGTTTCAGTGATTGAATAAACAAATAAATAAAATTACTCAAAGAACACCTCATTGATGACATTGTGAAAACCTACTACCATGCAGCAGGCAGGTTAGTATGAGGTTTCAGACAGGGAAAGACAGCGAGAGCCAGCAGGCAGCAGCACAGAGTTCAGATGTCAGAGGGTGGAGTGTGTGGGCCGATAGCCTCGGTGCTACATCAGTACTGTGCACAGGACACGGCAGGTAACCGCAGCATCAAAGAGAAGCACGCTGCAGCGTCGAATGGGCGGATTTGGAAGCTTGTCTGCTCCTACAAGGGCTCTAGCAGTCTTGGCAGCCTTCCACTCTGGGAGAAACCCTAAATGAAAGCTCTGGGTTGCTCCGTTCTGAGTTTGTCACAGTGTAATAACCTGTCTGAGCTGTTGACATGCTTCCAGGCCTGACAGCCCAAGGCAAAGTCAAAGCTGGCCTGAAGTAATATCATATTGTCTTATTCTGTAAGACTTTTATCAAAATCGAATAAAACTGAGGGCTGAGAAAGCAAATGTAATGAAGACAGCAATATGTGCAATCTGTGCCTCAAAATCTAAAGATTTCTACGCACAAGAACAGGTGAGTAATAACAAATTTTCACAAATTAGTTATTTTATGTTCACATTCTCCGTTAAAAGACCTTCAGGATGATGTATGATTTGTTGAAATCGGACAAAAAAAATGACTGAGCTACACCTGTTTGAAGTAGACAGAGTCAGCAAAGTCAATTCTGAGAAAAATCGAGTAAAAGTTTTCTTAACGTTCAAAAGCAAAATCACTGAGCAACACTGCATTCTTTTCCTCCAGTTCTTTTCTTAATAATAATTACTATATTGATAATCACAATATAGCTATTTATTTTATTTTATCTTTGTTATAAATGAGAACAGATGCAAAAAAAAAAAAAAAAAAAAAAACGTAGAACATATATAAGAAAAAAATAATGCATGACCTTTTTCATTTTACATATAAACAAAAGCATTCAAGTAAGAAAAACAACTAATCAAATGTAAAAATCCCTTTAGTCTGTTAATTACAAATAAACTGATTATTAAAACTACAAAAGCAGTTAAATCTGTGACTCCATCTTTTCCTTTATTGTTAGATTAACATTAACGAGACAGATGGCCTATATTAAGACCTACTGAAATGTACGAATCTAATATAATGTTACTCATCAGATGTTTTTCCCCAACAGTTCCCCAAACGTTCACGGCATAACAAATTATGTTGGCGTGAATACTTAAATACTGTAATTTTGTGTATACGTGTATATTTATTGGGATTGCACGCTGTCTCCTCTCAAAAAACGTACAAATAAAGGTTATTAAACTTCAGAAATTATTATTAGGTGCATTGGGATCACTAGACAAAGGCTTAATGAACTATTTTTTGTGAAAACCTCAAAATCGTCTAAAAAAAAAAAAAATCACTTTTTTTTTTTTGCATGTAGCTCAAAATTAGCCTGTGCGCATTCCGGCGCATTTTGCCAGCACAGGTCACGAATATGGAACATGGAAAACTTTATCCTATTTATTTACAGAATAGTTTAAATTCTAAAAAATTTTACTAATCAAACTTTATAAAAAATAATTAAAATAAAATAATCATTTAAATTATTTTGTAAAAATTCTAATTTAGATACCAATTAATTAATCAGAAATCAAATTGGACAGACACCCTGGTGGTCACTGTAAACATTTTAAAATACATACAAGTGTAAGCTTAGCACTAGTGTTAGAAAGGTTCAAAAAATACATTTGGTTCAGCTCACACAGTGTCTTTAGCTGGGAGGAAGAACACAACACCCTTTGTGTTATTGCTACTCTTTCTACTGAGTTAATGTCACCGTGCGACCTGGAAAGAAATATCAAGAAGAATCATGTGTTTTTAGAACTGGCACTAAGCCACTGTCGAAAACAGCAGCTACACAGAAAATTAACTTTTTACTTCACTTTCATACAGTTACAAAAGAAAGACAGAGCGATTTGCTATTGATTTGGCCATTTGTGAAAGGCCTGTGTGTATCAGTTTACTTCTGAATAGGCAGTGAGCCTGAACAAATGAGGAAGGAAGAACACCACAACAGCCAACATAAATATTTGCTGCCACTTTTCACGAATAGGGTATAAAAAAGGTCTTGAAACTCTTAAAAAAATAAAGTATGAGTGAAAATGATGTGAACTGATGTATGAAATGAATGATTCTTCTTTTCAATAAATGGCCAGTAAAAGGTGCACTTCAGAAAATGCTAATTGTAAAAAACTGGAAAAAAATACATAGTTATATATAAATACATAAAAAAATATATATACTCTGAGTGTGTGTGTGTGTGTGTGTGTGTGTGTGTGTGTGTGTGTGTGTGTGTGTGTGTGTGTGAGTATATATACATTCAGAAGTAAACTAACACTAAGTTCAACCACAGACACCTTTGGATTCAAATTTGCAACTGCAGAATACATTTTGACCCATCTCAGTCTATTCTCTGTTCTTTTGACTCGATGTGAGGCCTGTTGCCATACTCTCTAAAACAGGATTCAATTAGATCCCTCACATCCTGCTAATCAAAACAAATCAAAGGAAAAGCGGCATGTTCTCCGAGCCATGCTAATTTAGAGATGTGTCTTTTTGAGAAAGGAAATCTGGGGGGGGGGGGGGGGGGGGGGGGGTTGCAGTGAGTGGTGAGAATTTAAAGGGGTTTTGTCAATGGCCATGTCCTGAAGAGCTTGTTTCCTTCCCTTTCCTGCATGCCTGTTCTCCTCATTAGTGTCACTCAACAGCAGTTAGTGCTGGGCCGGCCACAGCGGTACTGAGCTTTCCTCTATAGGTCTCAAGCATGTGAACACACCAGCCATGCTTTCAGTCACCAGGCTTTACAAGAGGGGAAGACGGGGCTCTCAAAGATTCCTCAGAGAAAAAGAACAGGTAAAACTGGCACATTCAACATTATTTTGTCAGTTTCCACACCTTAAATACAACCTTACTTATCAGTGACAAGGGAAAAGTTGATCAGTGATCTTGGGTACTGCAATTTTTTTTAATATACATATTTTTTTAAGAAATTAATACTTATATTCAGCGAGGATTAATATCATGATATCCACAAAAATATTAAGCGGAAAAACTGTTTTCAACATAGATAATATTACAAAATATTTATTGAGCATGAAATCAGTATATTAGAATTATTTTTGAATTATTTCTGAATCATGTGACACTGAAGAACAGATAAATGGCTGCTAAAAATTCAGCTTTGCCATCGCAGGAATAAAGTACATTTTAAAATATATTAAAATATAAAGCAGTTATTTTTAATTTTACAATATTACTGTTTTTAACTAGATTTTTAATCAAATAAATACACCCTTGTTGAAATATTAAAAGTTCTTACTGACCCTAAATGTTTGAACAGTAGTGTATATAAGAAAATGCTTACTTTTACATTCCTATCCACACTGAAAAAGTCTATTTCAGCAACAATAAATTCACCAGACAACCCTTAAAATGTTAAGAAGGTCTTTACCTTTATATATATGAAAAAAAAACACTTGTTACTCTGCATACAAATAGCTTCTCATACCAATTAGAAATTGAATCATACATAATTGCTTGCTTAAGTTTTTTAATTATCAGTATAACATAAGAATGTTTGTTAAGCGTTTACAAATGTTAAAAAAAGCATTGGGAAAAAATGTGATTCAGTACAATATCACCTACAATACTCATCTACAATGTACATGATGTACCACCCAGCCAAGGGTGGTACAACACTTAATCCCTCTCAGTGCAATTGACAATGTAAACACTGGGTAAAAAAATATTTATTCTGCAGAATGAACAACTTTATATAACAGAGTTCACAAAAGGAACTATGCAAATGCAAAATTGCAAATAACGCTATTGAAACTTCAATAAATTAATGACATAGTCCATAGCCCTAGTGAATGGTTAACTATGAGGTGGATATTCATTCTTTCATTCTTTCTTTCTATCTCTAAATCCACAACCTTTCTTTTTACTTTTGTTGTTCCTTGCATCAAAACGTTTCATCATGGAACTTCCATGCAATGTTTACATCAAGCCACGCTGAAATCTACCTACAACAGATTTAAACAAGGCCCTTTTATCAAATCTGTTTTCTCAGCCCACAAGGGGAAAAAAAGCACCTGCGGAAAATTCAAAAGAGAGAAGGGACTGCTTTGCCAAGCTGTCAGCAAAGAACTATGCCGGCGGAAATGAAAGAAGCGATCAACGGAGCTCGTGAAGCCCGATTGAGCCATGCGTTATCCAGGCTTTTTAATTGGCGCTGGGGTTGTTTAGAGTTATTGGGCTCTCAGTGCCACTCTTCTCTCTCTCTCAGAGCGCGAGAAAACGTTTGCTGAGAGGTGGTTTCAACACTTTACACTGCACCACCTTTTGGACTTCATTAAAAACTTGGCCTGGAGTTTTCACACTTAGTCGTGTGCCTCTCCCTGAGAGCCCACACCACAGGACACGACAGCTTCGCTGTTTCGCAGTACACTAGGTGCAAATATTTTTACACACTCAAAAACTGACAAAGAGAGCGAGAGGGAGGGAAGGAGAGTGAGAGGAAAAACAGCACCATACAATGTAGGATGGAAAGGAAATAAAAAAAAAATACAAAGGTAAACTCAATTTCAGCTCCGACAAGCGCTCTCTCACTCTTCTGTAAAGTCCAGTTCTAGGCGGTTTGCAGGAAACATGAGAACTGGGAATGTAGCTTTTGCTCAGGCATTGTTTTGACAGCACTTATGGGCAGTAAATGCTAGGACATCTCCACTCAGGTTGGCTGTGTGTTGTGTTGCTAGAGCTGAAGGATAGCATTATGTTGTGTGCTAGGCCTTTTAACATGGTGGTACTTCAAGCATAGCTCCCATTTTTGTATATAATGTCACTCATTAGAATGATTATAACCACTGGCTTGGCAAAGATTGAGAGCCCTGTGAAATCAACTTTAAGGACCAGAAGGTGGTTGCTCTGAGCTTCGAATGCAAACTTATTATTTAATGTCTAACATTGTTTTGAACTAGTCTCTGCTAATATGACACAATATAATCTTTTAATGGCAGAAAAACCAGAGGCTGGCAGCCAGAGGCATGGAGAGCAAGCCCAGGGGGCAGATTCTAGTCGGTGGTACAGTTAAAACTACTTCTGCTAACCTACTAAGTGTCCCAAAAGGATTCTCGTCACTTCATAACGTTACGGTTGAATCACTGATGGCAGATGGACTATTCTGACGATGCTTTTTATACTTTCCTGGACCTTGACACTGTTATTTATTTGGCAGTCTATGGGACAGTCTCAAGCCTCCCTGTTTTCATCCAAAATATCTTAAACCGTGTTCCGAAGACGAACAAAGCTTTTACAGGTTTGGAACGACGTGGGGGTAAGTGAATAATGACAAAAATTTTGGGATGGAGTATGCCTTTAACTTATTTTGGACTGATGCATGCAACACCCGCTGAGTGGTATGAAACCGCTTGAAAGATCAAAGACAATTTAATATAACTCCGACTGGATTCGTCTGAAAGAAGAAAGTCATATACACCTAGGATGACTTGAGGTTGAGTAATTTATGGGCTAATTTTCCTTTTTGGGTGTACTAACCCTTTAACCCAGGCAAAACTTTTGACAGAATCTAAATGAATAGTATATAGCACCTCTTTATCCAGACAGCCAATATTATGGATTATAATATTCACTAACCAAAATGAATCATTATAGCCTTAAAGATAGTGCATGCATGATAAAATATAAATAGCCTATACGAAAATGCATTACAAAATGCAAATACCAGTAAATAAAATACTTACTGGTAACTCAAATTGCTTAACTAAAATGTTGTTAGGTAAAAAGCAATTGCATTTGCCTTATACAGGGCTCCAGAGTCGCTAAATCAGTCGCATTTACAACCAAAAATATTAATTTGCGAGTGACATTTTTTTGAGATTGCCAGAGACGACAAAAGCCCTATTTGCTTGGGATTAGTATTATCTGGGGACCTTGTGTGAGTTTGAAATTACCCCCACACATCTGAATTTCGTGTGGTGCATTCACACGGGATAAGCAAAGCCTGTGATTTTACTCAAATTTACTGACTTATCTCCCGGATACCCGGAGGTCAAGGCTTTGAGAGTCCCATTCTATGGTCAGGTTAGATGGATTTTAAAAAAAGAAACTAATATAGTTTCGTGCACTGTGTAATTTACATTTCACTAGGTTAAAATAATATCTCAAGCTTTATGCTTGATTTATTTGTAACACATTAACCTCAAAACCTTTTCAGCTTTCTCTTTCTGCAAATTGTATGGTGTAGCGATATGACAGAACCCAAAATACTAACAAACTACAACACAGCTCCATTTTTCGTGAAATATGGATAAAAAGGCTGTGCGCAACAAAAACCTCGAAAAATTATATACGACCTGCCAAATGCAGGCCAAATCACAGAGATGTCGATTCACACGGGACTAAAATTATCACAGGACCTCGGTGTTCGGCGAAATATGGTAGGTCATTTGTGGGGAATTTTTACCTTACAAATTACAGACATGGCCGATTCGCATGGGATTAAGATCACAGACAACCTCCGCAATTATTACAAATGACTGGAGGTCACCAGGTAATACTAATCCCGTTCGAATGGGGCTAAAGACTATAGAATACCCAAAACACGTCACTTGTATGGTTTTGAATGGGTGAAAATGCAACGCTCAACATGGCCACTCAATCTCAGGAAACCCTGCCTTCTGAATGAAAGAGCCAATCACTGATTGGTAAAGTCAGCGCATCACTGCAGCTGCCGTTAGAAGTCCCGGTTGCTATAGAAACAGTCAGCTTTCGGAGATGTGTGCTTAGGACTGCGCATGTGCACTGGCTGATCAAGCCTCAAAAATAAGCTTTTTATAATGCTATTTGAGCAAAAGAAACAACATTTATGACACAGTTGTTGTCAGATTTCTTTGGTGATTTCAAACATGAAATTTAATCATAAGCTTAGTGGACAGTTTTGGAGAATTTGATGTTTCCCTATACAAAGAGATAGGAGGCTGCACTTGCATACCCGAGAGGCATTTCAAAGATGGCCGCCGAGTGACACGACTTTAGTTCCCAGGACATCTACAAGAAGAATTAAAATGCTGAAGCAGTAAATGGAGGGGAGACATAAACACATGAAGGTATGACTGAAATGTTGAAGTGTTAAAAATAAAAAAATTAATAAAATAAAACACGTTTATTCTGTGGCACATAAAATAATTTGGTGGCTATTTTTGTTTCTTATAGGAGCCATCTAATTATCTAATTATAATATTTATTACAATAATTTTACAAATATTACATTTTTATGCTGCCGTAAATATATTTCAAAATAGTAACTTGACTGTAATTGAATTACTTTAAATAAAGGAAACAAGCTACAATGTGTTCCCAACACTTATCTAGTTACATGCAACAAAGTGACAATGATTTTTCTACAATTTTTCAACATTTTCAAGGACTTAAATAGCTTTGAAATTAATTATTTGGGAACGTAATGCTTCATACACAAATGTCTTTAAGATAAACAGAAGCACACTAAATTAGCAACTGGCGATGGAGCGGCTTCCAAACGTGATCAATGAGAAAGGACAAGAATGAGCAGCAAACAAATGGCCCATCACATACAGATGATCGTCCATCGCCTTACTGCACCTAGAGGCTTGTTAAAACCGCACTACAGCAGCTGGTAAAGCATCAGTAACTTGATTGGAAGGATTATGCAGCCTTAGGGTTGATGAAAATAACTGTCTTCTCAGAGGGCGATATCAGACCTGCGAAAATCCATTCACTTCCAAAAGTGGCCTCAATCCCAATATCAATTAAAATCTTGTCAGGACATGCAGAGCCATGTTTGGGAAAAGTAGTGTGAAACAACAAGCCCAATCACAAATATGGCGAAAAAGCAATCTCGCCCTCCGCCTGTGGTAAACTTCTGTGCTGTTGAACACAATCATTGCAAACACAAATCCCCACTTCTTTTAGTGTTTTTGTTGGGAGATAAAAAACTGCTCTATCATTTCATGGCGAGGATAGAAGGGCTATTCAGAGTTCTAAGTTCTATTGGCTACTTCCAAAGGTGCAATAATGCCTAGCCTATTGACAGGACATGGGAATAATAATGTATTTGCATTAAAGCTATTATTTGTCAATGTGCCTGGCTCTGAGCAAACATCCACAGGGCTGCAGTCTAACTGTTACAGGAGCCTGGCCGTATTAATACTACTATTCATCCCGTGTCCAACTTGAGCCAAGAAACAGCATTAGGCCCGGGGCCCTGCGGCCTGCATTTGGACCAGCCTCTCTGGCATGTGTAAGTGCGCGAGAGCGAGAAAAAGAGTGCACCTTTTCTCCTCCAATGAGTTCTGGATGAAGCAAAAAAGTTCTTTATATCAATTAGCCAGACAAGTGTGCAATAGACACCTGTCACCCCACGAGCCCTCCTCCCTGGCCTGGTCTGATCAAGGACCGTCTGCCATCCTGTTACACATCCGTTCTAAAAAAAAAACCTAGGATGATCTCAGATCGGTACACCTTTCCACTTGGGTGAAAATACTGGTGGCCCGTATCTGGGCCAGGGGGGCTGTCCCAGCTCTGCCTGAGAGGCCAAGCAACGGCTGCACGGCAGACACAAAATCTGGGGCACAGACCATCTGGCTGACAGTGCAGTCTGAAGTGAAGAGGCAGTCGGAAGTTTGTTGCCAACATGGCTAACAGAAGCAGGACATTAGATACCATAAAATCACACACATACACACACACTAGGGCTGGGCGGTATATCGAGTTTGTACAATATATCGATATTTTCTTTATAAGCGATTCGATATGAAGCAATACCGTTTATACAGATATACAGTAGTTTGATACGAGCGCAATATAGCGGAGGACACAGACTGAGCTGCTACGGAGAAAGTGCATAATACAATTTGTTCCAAACATGTGACAAGCTTCATATTAAGGCCTTTAAAAACTGGTAAGACATAGTTTATAGTTTCGTCTGGCATATTAGTTTAAGCAGCTCGGCCCGTCATATTCTCTGACAGAAAGGCTGCGTGTACCGCTGACAGACACTAGGCTACTCGCACCGTTTAATGTGTTTGAGATGTGCTGTCTTCCTGAATGCATAACTTACATTTCATAGGTATATTCTCCATCTGTAAATTTTAGAAGGCCATGGAAATATTTCAGTTTTTCTGTCAGGAGTGCCTGGGATGAGCGCATGCGCTCCAAACAGACAGAGCTCAATTAAATAGGAGCGCAATAATTCTGACTAAAATAGACCTTTCGATGAATATTTTTAGTTGAACGATAAATGAGACATAGAATTTTAAACCAACAAGTCTATTTTTATGATAGCACTGACTGTAATGGGGTAATAAAAATACCCTAACACAACTCTGTGCTTTTGTTCTCATTTATTTTAGTGTAGTGAATTTAACTTCTGCTTTAAAAGCTTTATTTTTGTTTTTAGATTGCAATGTTACAATGTCTATATACTAACATTTCACATGAAAAAGGACTTATTGCCCTTAGACATTATCTTTCGTTACGCGAGGACTCCAGTCCACCATCAGACTTTATCATCGAGATGTCTTCGTACCTTTTGAAATATAATTATTTTAGTTTTGATAAGGATTTCTTTCTTCAGATAAGTGGGACAGCAATGGGCTCGAATTTTGCCCCCGAACTATGCCAATCTATTTATGGGTCTTTTTGAAGAGAGTTATGTATTGAATACAGAAAATAATCCTTTCTATTCAAAGATCATCAAATGGT
Source organism: Cyprinus carpio (assembly GCF_018340385.1). Classification (NCBI taxonomy): domain Eukaryota; kingdom Metazoa; phylum Chordata; class Actinopteri; order Cypriniformes; family Cyprinidae; genus Cyprinus; species Cyprinus carpio. The sequence goes on from NC_056586.1 coordinate 18,560,853, forward strand.
ATAGATACATTGACGATATTTTCTGTATCTTTTTGGGTGATCACGATGAGGCTCGAGAATTTGTGACATATTTGAATAGCTTGGTTGACGACTTGGATTTTACTTCTGAAATTAATTCGTCTAGAGTACACTTCCTGGATATGTGGATACAGAAGAACGAAGGCAGTTTGCCAACTACTTTGTACACAAAAGAGACCGATCGTAACACACTTTTACTCGCTACCAGTTTTCATCCGACTTTTTAAAAAAAAAGGACTGCCTAAGAGTCAGTTCTACAGACTGAGGAGGATTTGTTATTCTGATTCCGATTTTATTGAGAAATCGAAAATCATGAAAAATAAGTTTTTGAATAGAGGTTATCCTTTAGATTGGATTGATGAAGGATTTAATACAGCTTTTAAAAAGACGCGGCGGTCTGAAATTGCTAAAAAAGAAAACAAGAAAAACGAGAAAGTATTCTTTTGCTTGTATTACAACACATTCACCTAAGTCTTACATGATAAAATCTATTTTTTTAAAAAACACTGGCATTTGTTGTCTTCTGATTCGGAGTTGAGCGATATTTTTAGACATCCTCCTTTGATTGTATACAAACGCGCTAAGAATTTAAAAGACAGTTTGGTACATGCTCGGTTTCAGAGCGTTAGCCCTCGTGCATCTCAGAGTCTACTTAGTCCCATACAGAAGGGCAATTATCGTTGTGGGAATTGTGCTCAGTGTAATAATACTTTTAAAACATCAACTTTTTGTCATCCTAGAACGGGCAAAAAAATATAGCATCAAATCTGTGATTACTTGTGTTTCCACTCATGTAGTGTATTTGATTCGTTGTCCTTGTGGTATAGGCTATGTGGGAAAAAACGTCACGTCAGTTGAAACAAAGAATTAGTGAACATAAGAGTTCAATAAGAAGAAAAGATCTAAGTTATCCAGTTGCGGTACACTTTTTAACTTTGAATCATGACGTAACCTCTTTACGTTTTTGTGGGATTGAAAAAGTAACTTTGCCACCTAGAGGTGGAGACATTGAATTACTTCTACAAAGACGCGAACTGTTTTGGATTTACACCCTCCAAACTTTATCACCTATGGGTATGAACGATGAAGCATTATTTAATGTAATGCTATAGTCATGCAATTGTTTTGAATGAGGTGTTCTTTTCCACTATGTATTCATGATGAGTTTGAGTGACTGTGGAACCTGACTGATTGTTATAACTGTTTAGAATTACAATTTGATGCTGTTTGATGACGATGTGTTGATTATGTGTTTTAGATGAATTTGTTAACCTATAGGTGATCTGGATTGTTGTAACTATAACAACTGTTTATGATGCGGTGCTAATTATATACTCCCAATGAGTTTAATTATTTGCAGATGGAACTCTGTTAATTGGTCATGTGTTTATCTTAAAAGAGATGAATTTGAACATTTGTATACTCCTGATGAAGGTCGTGTGACCGAAACGTTGTGTGATTAAAAATTTATTTTGCAAGTTAAGATAGTGTGCGGGAGATCCTTATATGTTTATACGACCCACCAGGTCTTATTTTTTCTACGCACCTATTACTTACAGGTGTGCGATGGAGTTCGTTCACTAATGTTACAATGTTAAAATGAAATGTGATTTTAACCCTTTTTTGCACATAATATAAAGGCTTATATGGTTACATTTACTTTATTTGTTTTCATAGCCTTTAATATGTATTGTTTTGTTGGACAACATTGGGCGGTAAGTGAAATATATATTTATTAAATACAGATTTTTTAAATCCAAATGCAAAAACGAAAATACAGAGATATATACCGTATATCGCAAATCTGCCAAAAAATACCGAGATATGAATTTTTGCCCATATCGCCCAGCCCTAATACACACAAACGGCTATACAAAGAAAATTTTATTGTTGAGACAAGATTCAAAAATGAGGGATTTAATGCTCTGAATTCCACAGCTGAGGGCAATATTCTCCTCTAGTTTTTTTTTAGAAAAAACATCTTCTCTAATGATCTTACATGCAAGCAGTGATGCTAAAAAAGGTAAGTTAATCACCACCCCACCTCATGCCCCCAAAAAGGAAAAAAAACTTCACGCTCAACAAGGCAGCGATAATTCAATATTTTCTCCATGATAGTTCTTCAAGTTCATACCCAGCCATGCTAATTAAAAAAAAATCTGAATTCCTCACATTTGAAACAACAATTAAACAGTCTCTCCTTGTACTATGACACAGAGAAGTCATAGTTAGCCTGGTAAATAACTCCAGCCAGACTACAACAGACCATAACATAACAGCTACAACTCCAACTCAACTTTGCTCTATCAAAGGACAAATTCAGCGAAAAACATTCACCCTCTCACTCTATTAACAAATACGCAGCAGACTTGCAAATGCAAAGTGGCTCGGCATGAGACAGCAAAAGCAAACAGCTCTTACCTTGGGTTGAGCGCGTCTTGGAAAGGCAACTTTAGGATCAATCTAAATGAGACAAGGAAGAAAAGAAAGAAATATGAGAAAACTGAGCTTGTGATACTGTTATGTGAAGAGGAAAATTAGAAAATATTAGAAAAAGCCGGCAATGCGCTGCGACTACTCGATAACCTTCATGGAAATTATAGCATTAATCATGATGCAATGCTCCATGTCTCATGTGTAATCTCGCCTAGTTATTACACGCTGGTTGCATGAGGCCTGTGTATGACAAAATCGAATAAAACCTTACACAGGTTAGAGCATAATTACTTGATTACAACATAAATAAACAGGTGGCATTATATAACACACCGGAGATAATTCAAAGACTCGCTGAAGAAGTGCTTGCAGCCTCGGGGAGGTCAAGTCGACATGGCAGGAGGTGTTCTAGTGAGCGCTGTAGATTTGCAGAGAATCAAGATCAATACATCCACAACCTCCTTCCCCCTGAGGGATTATCATTATTATTGGTGACTCTCTCCTCCGCTGTACCACACTGTACGAGGGGTTACTGCTCTACCTATAATGCATTTTCGTATACAATAGGGCATCACTAGGTTTATTGGTTAGATAAGCTATATTATTTGATTTTATTTTATTACAAATGAAATGTAGTTTTGCACACATCGTGATTAAGAGTGTGTGTAATTTACATAAACCGCTGGGGTTCTGAACCAGCATAATGATTCATTCTGGATATTAATAATAGTTAATTCCCCAGAGGAGTAAAATAACAACATAAATGTGTCAATTGCAATCAAGACTTTTTTTCTCTCTCTCTTATTGATCTTTGCATCATTATACATTTTTAATACTGCAAAATATGGATGATTCTAATGCTAAAAGGGAAAAATCAATTTAAAAGATTGTGTCATTAATGATAAACAGGTATTATTGATTTCCACTAGCTGGCTTGTTAGACTTCATCTTAGTGAACATCACTTATTTATTTTAAACACTCAAATAAAGATTTTACATAGTGGAATAAGTGAGCTGCTGTTGTGCAAGATGTTTGCTTTGGCCATTTAAACATTCATAGACTAAAACAACAGTCCTGCTTTTTAGCACACAGGCCAAAAGCTTGGGCAGCCAGAGCAATTGAAGGATAGCATGGTAGATAATCATGCATGTGAGAACAAAAACAGTTCAAAGACTTGCCTCTGCACTCTCATTAAATGGAAAAATAACTCAAGGGAAAAAGATCCATTAGTGCTATACTGCTCTTGAATTTACCACATGTCTGAATGCTTTGTCACTTTTTATAAATGATAAGAAAAAGAAAAGCAGAATTGTCAGATGTGGTAGCATGCAAAAGAAAAAAACAATAAACATGTTTTGGTGGAATACGAAGTAGGGGGTCTTCTGGTAAATTAATTTGACCTAAACATAATTGCAATATGTACAGCAAAAATAAATAAATAACATAAATAAAACCTTTCTGGTGGGAAATTATGCTGTTGTGTTATATTTTAATTCATCCAGAAAAGTGTTTAATCTAAGACAAATTGCTTTGAGAGGAACCGGCAGCAGTCTTTCAGTTGTCAAAACACAATGCGATTCTCACCCCAGGTTTTCAGAATTGCAGATTACACAGCTTTTAATCAAATGTGAAACAAGTGTGTCAAGAATATCTCTGTACAAGTTTTCTTTGGTCCATTTACACTCTTCAAAAGTGACAAAAATATTGGACAGGAAATTGCAAAAAAGTGGAAAATAGAAAATGCAATAAAAATGTAGGTGTCTGGACTGAGGGATAACACTGCAGGTACTTCTAAACTTCTAAATGAAGCAGGTACTTAATTTATTTCGAAATAAGCCAACTATACACATATACACAAACACACACACACATATATTTATATCATTGCATCAAGCAATCATTGTCTATCTTCAATATAACATCCATATGAAATGCAAATGTATAAAATATATGAATATCTATATGGGTATTACATTTTTTGGATATTACATGAATATTATTGCTAGTAGTAAATTATATATATGTGTGTGTGTGTGTATGTGTGTGTGTGTGTGTGTGTGTGTGTGTGTGTGTGTGTGTGTGTGTGTGTGTGTGTGTAAAATCGCAAAAAAAAAAAAAAAGAAACCGGTGGTGGAGAGGTAAAGATCAAGCCTTGATGATTTTAAAGCAGTAATATTTCATAGGCCTAATAGCTCTTCTATTATAGACATCTATTATAGACATGTGCAATTTAAATTTGCTCTTATAAACCACCACCAGTGCAACTTCCTCACAGCTCCTGGTCTCCAGTTGGAGCTGAAACCCCAGAGTCATGACACAGCCACCCCAACCCTGACGATGACATCACTACTGAGAGTTCAGTAATCCCTGCTTTAGCACCAACCGCTACTGTCCACATGATCTCAATCCTGGATATATCACTGCTAACGCTACCTTTCTTTTTTTCCCCTCAGCCATTCAAGAGCATTTAAACGTCAAACCTTGACCCACTCGTAACTAAGAATACTAAAAATTATACATGTGCCATGATTATCTAATTGAAACAGCCCTACTTTTGATGTCCAAATTACGTTTTCCACTAGTGCAAAACTGACATATACAATGTAATATTATTTTATTAATCAGATAGAAATGTTCTCCCTCCTAAAGGCTTACATCAGTCAATTCCAAACTGGCAGAGAGAGACATAATGAATAGCACACCTGTATTTTTAACAGATTTAGGGCGAATATTCACCGGCTGTGCTAAATTATGATTCAAAATTAATATTTGTCCAATTGCTGGATTTAAGCAAACAATCATCAGTAATCTACCCGCAGCTTTAGGTGGGTAATAAACAATTTAACAGGTTAATCTGCTGTTGACCAAATTAGCCACCTGATCTTATCTAATCAGTGCAACTTGTCAGTGAACCTTAGTTTGTTATTTTACATCTTTACGCACACAAATTATTCTTAAACCGGCGATAATAAATGTTAAATAAAAGAAGTTTTTAATATTAACATACATCTTCCCTTATTTGTGTGTGTGTGTGTGTGTGTATATATATATATATTTTTTTATTTTTTTTTTATTATTCCAACTTATCTTGAAATTTTTATTTTTATTAGAAAGGGTCTATGTTTAACAAAACATATTTACAACAGTGATACTAGCAAATTGCCAACTCACCTAGTAACAGAAAAATAATTCTAATCCCATTTTATCACAGAATTACACATTTTTAAAGGAAAGCACTGGGAATCCCAATACACAGTGTTCTGGGAGAAGAGTATTAGCCACAAAATTCCTGAGGGAAGCAATGAACCTCTGTGAAAGCCTTTAAATACAGTCCGTCTCTTGATATGAACTTGCAGCAACATGGCATCCTGCCGCATCCATTAAAATAAGTCAGTGAAGGCGGTATTTGTCCACACCCTAGCTATCCCAAATAAAAGGCTCTTTCACTCTGGACTCCTACAGGTAACTAGCAGCTGCATCTACAAACAGGAAACCATGACTTTATACATAACAAAAAGAAAATAGAATCCATATTAACTTTAATGATACAGCGTCTGCTTATCCTGGGGTTCACTGTCCCATGAAAATCTAAATGTATTTCAGCTTGGATTTAGATTAGGTTGAAAAAGGCAAACCTATTTCTTGCTGACAGAAATGTACGTATGACTCAGTTTGCACAGTTACATGGCCAAGGTAAAATAATACAAATAATATTATATAAATACACAATATTTTCCAGATTTTACTCCTATTCCCAAATAAAAATGCTTAAGAAGAATCCATATTATATAAAATGTTATAATATAAATACTATAGTAAATATAAAATAATCCTAACCTCTACAGGTAAAAAACACTTCAAAATGTTTTTAAAAATTAGAATCTTTATTTTAAAAATATACAAAAAAAATCGTATTACATACTCCAAACTTTAAGTTTACTCCAAGTTTTCATATTACAAGCACCTTTTAATGTCGAAACAACAGCAAACTCCAGGCATGAATAAAACAACTGAAAAATAAATAAGAAAACAAAATAATAATTAATAATTAATGACACATTAGGAAATAAACTAAATGCACAACACTTAAATGTATAATAATGTAATAGTGTACACCAGTACACACACTAACCTGAACCGCAAACGACAAAGTATCAACATAAGTCTAAATATACTATGAAAATACAAAAAGAAACAAATTTGAGCAAATTAGTTTACTATGTAAATCATGCACGTAAAACATTTCTAGCTCAGCAAGGTTTACACTGAACTAATGCACGCATCCAAAATCCATCCTTGCCCTAGAAACATCCGGAGCTCTGTCTGGAAAATTCAGTCATGAACAAGAGTGCAAAACACTACGTCATACATTGCAAATCTTATGTCACAAGATGCGCTGAACACAGCTGGAGACACGATCGAACAACACCGCAGGTAATTAGTCCCTTCTTGCCCCATACCTTGATGAGGTTTAACCCTTTGCTCCCCAGTCCCAGTTTGGCAAGCAAGGGGTTAATCCTGTTGAGGCATGTGAGGAAGACAGGACTAATTATCCGGCTACTTATTTATGTCAAGTGCCCCGCTGTTGTGTGTGTGGTACAATGACAAATACTGCGGGGTGCCTCGAGCCGGGAAGGGATATGATAGGGAGACTGCTTGTCTTTTCACCACTGAATAGTCACAGATACAAGCATGTTTAAACAGCACTTCACAAAACATAAACGCACATAGTAGGGAACGTACCGTCTTTGAATCTAATTCGTGATGGGGTTGAGCTAGGACCTTATCTACACTGGCTGCATCCGCAAACGTAACGAAGCCAAATCCCCTGGAAAACAAAACAAACAAAAACACAGACATACATTAGGACCTGGCAGCAATGCGTTACACATGTCTGACATATCCATTCTATTCTATTATTAAATGTTACATGACCTTCAATATCTAAAACATTTACAATAACATGCTGTCTTAGAAATACAGTGTGTCAATGACAAAAAGAGTACGGCAGGTTGCACAAAAATAAAAATTCTGTCATCATTTACTCACCCTCGTGTCGTTCCAAACCTGTATGACTTTCATTCGTCTGAGGAACATAAAAGAATGCGCAGAATGACAGCTTCAGTCACCGTTCACTTTCATTGAATATGGGGGAAAAGATGCAAATAAAAGTGAATGGTGACTGGAACTGTCAGTCCCTAACATTTCCTTTCGTGTTTCACAGAATAAACAATGACAGAATTTCCATTTCCTCGTGAAATATCCCTTTAATATATCCACACTATTATATTATTTAGCAAGAATTTGGTTGTCGAAACATATCAGATAAACATTTGCATAACACGATACCTTAGAAATACAGTTTGTCAAGGGCACATAAGGACTTTTAACGCCACACTTAATCCTGGGTTAGTCTCTTTTTGAACCCTGAGTAAAAGCCAGTTACCTTAAGTTGAGAAACGTTTCAAACTTATAATCTGAAAGGTTTTCAGCAAATCTTTTAACCGTCCGTTATGAAAATCTAATACATATACCCGAGTTGTTTAGCAACAGACAACCAATCATAAACGGCTTCGGGGCTTCGCTCATTAAATATTCATACGCATTACACAGTCGCGGAAACTTTCACGCGCTGCTTAATTTAAATGTTTGCGGGAAACTATTTTTTATTATTATTATTTATTTATTTTTGCGGTACGTTTCAGAGGATGAAAGGACACTAGAAAGAATCTGCGCAGCGACATTTCTACTGATATTAAAACAGGTCGCGTGTTAGCGTCCAATCAATGTTTTAATCCTCATGAATATGCAAATTAAGCTGCTAACGTACAGTAAAAAATCTGACAGCTCAGGGTTAATTACTAACCCATGGTAAAGTATGAACAGTGTGAAACACGGAACAAAATAACCCAGGGTTAAGAATGACAATTTCAAGTGAGAAAAACCCACTAACGTTCCAATGTCAAAGCCAAAACACATGCAACCGCATTACAGCGTTCGGTTTATTAAAGACATTAGGTTTAACACGAAGAATCCCAAATCAAATGTCAAACTGTATCCTGTCCACAAACACACCGAGCCAGTCGCCTCAACAGCGCAAGGGCAAAATCGACAATTTATCGCTTAGAAATAAAAACCTCAATGTGTTAAGAGACTACAAAAACAAACAAACAAACAAAAAAAAACATTGTATTTTTTTTACCTGGAGCGTTTTGTCGTGGGATCTCTCATCACCATACATTCTCTGATTTCTCCAAATTTACTAAAATAGTCTCTAAGGCTGTCTGTGAAGCAAAACAGAAAGAAAAGAGCGCACATGAGCAAAGCATTCGCGCGTTACACACCAGTTTGTAAATTAAACGCCCCCTGGATGTCTAACAGGGGTCGAATAGAGGACTTCAAATGACGGCACATATCCCGCACAGCGCGCCAGGCTGGATACAATGAAAGAAACACAACACAGCCCGACAAACGCGTGCAAATGACAGCCAACCATCTGTCTCTTACCTGGTGAAGTTTGCCAGCTGAGGCCACCGATAAACATTTTACTGTAAGGGGAAAACACAGCAGAAGTGAGTCCAGATGTCAGATCGGCCATTTTGACGTGTAGCTAGCGACAAAAAAAGCAGAGCTAAACGAAGGCAAAGCAGAGCGGTGTGTGTTTACTGAGCCCCGGCGGGCTGTGCTCTCTAATATACATCAAACAAAGGTGTAGTAGTTGCGTGCACCCGGAAGAGCGTTTTTAAAACATGCTCACTGGAGAAAAACACACAAGGAAAAAAGTCAAGTGCTGTCAGCGTTGGCTCTGACTTACCCCGGGTCGTGTTGCGAATCGTTAGGGCTTCCAGATGTGGCTTGGCTCCCGTCTCCCTCCATGGCTAACCCAACTATGGCCAGTAACTAACACACACACTGTCAGAGCTAAGAGAATATTACTGAGCCGGGAATGCGAGCGTCACACGTGGGATCAGCTCTGCCTGGCTCCCTCCCCCTCCCGTCCTTCCATTGACGTCATTAGCATGGCCCCGCCCACCCGATGCCCAGAGCATGAGGATCAGATCACATCGCATCGCTTTTATTGTCACATCACCGTAGACGCACGAGCGTAGCGGCAGCCTGAGGTCTACCGAGCGTACACTTGTAGAAATGAAAGACGTGATTGTAAACAGTGCTACAGAAAGTGATAAACTGATACATCTGAATATGATTTCCAAGGTCCAGAGAAGAATTAGCAGTGCAGTGATCTTTTTCTAATAGTATTTTTCATTGCACCCCAAGACAGAGAAATATTACATCACAGATAATATTAATAGTCACTGATTAATTTTTAATAGCCTGCTTCTTTCCATAGAGAATTCATAACTTACCTTCTGTTTGTTTTGAGTTGTTCAAACATGTCCAAAAAGCAAGTAGGACATAAATTAATTTACAGATATCCTTGTTTGATTAAATCAGTGGAGGGTTTAATTTCCCCCCCAAATCTTCTGGGTTTACAAATAACTGTATTTGTTATTGTGAACTAAATATTAGATTGAGAAATCACATTTAAGTTGCAATCACATTTGTAACATGCCATATCATGCACTAATGACGAAATGACTTTACGAACAATATAAAAATACATTTTCAAAATTTTTTAAAACATTTTACAATACTAATTTGGTTTTTATACTTCAAAAATTCATGCTTAATTCAATGTTGCTTCCCATTTGCTTGTAACTGATTGAGACTATTACTAGCAATTTCTAAGTGAAAAATGTTCTGCACCAATTTTTGTTCAGTATAATGTACAAAATACAATATACATACAATAAGGTGATCAAATCTAACAGCAATAAACACCTAGTCACTGACCGAAGAAAATGTGCTTTGAACACAAGCACATCATAAATCGATATTTATAGTCACATTCTGAAGCACTCATGCAAATATTATGTATGATTATTGTTTTCCACTGATGTGTATACTAGTGACTGTACAGAATACACCTCCTTTGGTGAGACGTTCAATTTGAAATATCTGAGCTATCACACACCACCTGAGGGTCTGTGGACCCCTTGACTTCTGCAAAATGCAGTTTTACACATCAATTTCAGTCATGCTACAGCGATTGCTGTTTATTTCCTGCAGCTCTGTTTGAGAGAGGCTCTGTGGCCCTAAGACACCTCATCATTCTTCTGTTTCCCCCTTTTTTTGTTCTCTATACCTATACCAATTCATATTTCCTCTTCTCACCCCTCCTGCTAAAGATAGCTTCTGAACAACAGTCAGAACTCTAAGTAAAGAGCCCACATAAAGCCAGTGTCCAGAGGAGGGAGGCTGAGATGCTCTTGATTGGCAGGTGAACCCGCTGTCTCACCTCACTGCCTAACAGGCAGCTTGTTGGTAAACTGACACACGGATACCTATGGGGCACAACCCAGAAAACGAAACATCTCTCTCCCCTCTCAGTTTATTCTCTCTCGGGCTTTGAGCAAGACAAGACCACCGTTTTTAAAAAGAAAAAGATAAACAATGTGTCAAAATTACTTTTGTTTTCAATGTAAAAGTTTTTATTGACATTACTAATTCTAATAAGTATTAATAATTATCATTATCAGCTGAAATTGAGCTCCCTTCTGCTCTTGGCCCGAAATGTCATTTCTGTTAAGTTCAAATATGCATCACCACTGCCGTTCCATTTCATCGTAATTCAATACGTAATTAAATTTCTGATAGGCTTTGGCAGAACATTTTACAGGGTATTTAAGATAATCGAAATGACATAATTTCATAATAGGATTTGATAGGCATAAAGGTAGGCAAAATAGTTTATTCAGCACAGTTGCCTTTCATTTTGGAAGAAAGTACAAAATAGCATTTAATCTGACCACCTGAAAGCATGTTGTGTTTTATGTCTTGTCATTTCTCTGGCATTACAATGAGGCGCGTTGCCAGATCTTCACAACTGGGCCGTCAAAGGGGGCTGTTTTTACAATCATGGCTCATTGAGATTTGACATAATTGAACAGGAAATTACTGTTTGGAGCAAGGTTTTAAATATCTACATGATGTCCCGAGTGTTTCATAGCATAGAAGCCTGAAAGAGCATTTAGGGATATGTTTATTATGAGGCCAAACCTTTACTGGTTCATTAAAGAACACTGTGGACCTCATTAGACCTTTTATTAGTGTATCATTTACTTGTTAGAATTGTATTACCAGCAGCAGAATAAGCTCAAAACATTTTTGACACCTTTAATTGTCTGATCGCACAAAAAACAAATCTATTCATGTACATTTTGCCGTGTAGATCAGCCATAAAATCATCTACATAATAAACACACCGCTGCCATCAGGCATCAGTTTCATACGCTTATGAATTTTACCATTCACCATATGCATATTCATGTTGCTTGTGACATAAACAGAGACACGGCTGTCGGGTTTGATGAAATGAAATTGAAATTCAACTTTAAAAGAAACACACATCAAGAGGATATTTAAATCTACACATTTGCATTCGCCGGTTTTGAAGGCACGCTTTATTAATGCCACAACCCTCGCCATTATTAAGTTAAATCTAATGTCTCTAGAAATCCATTAAGTCTTCAAAACAGCACAGAGAGACATCTGAACTGAAAACCCTTATTAAAGACTAGACAAAGTGCACAACACAGATCTGTCCAATTAGAGCCTGTGCATTTTGCAATTAGAGAGAAAAATATAATGTGGCAAACATTGCCTAACATGGCCAATTCGACAATGGAGTTAGAAAATATCTGCTCAGATCTTTAAATGGATAATTAGAGAGATAATACTTCATGTTTAAGAAACAGTTTTAATGGAGGTTGAAATAATAAAAAATGGAGTCTCATCACGTTGTCGCTTTTCAAAGCAGCGTTTCCGGTTTTTATAAATGATTATAAAAATTCTTCAATTTGATAAATTTTCGAAACCCAGGATGATCACTATTAAAAAAAAATGAAGAACTATATAAAATGTCTTGCCATTTTGGCACTAAAAACCCTTGTTTTGTCATTCTGAATGGTACAAATATAGTCACTATTTAAAATGGCAACCCTTTTTTACAAGCATTTTTTAGGAGGGACAAAAATGAAAATAACCTACAGAGACAACCCAATTTATGGTTGCTAATTTCTAATTGGCTGGTCCACTACTCTTCCTTTCTGTTTTAATTGATAAATGTTCCACATTCCTGATAATTCTGATTACTTCATTGGTTGATTTTAAATTAGATTTTTAAAAAATGTAATTTCCAAGAATTCCAATTACCTCACTGGGGGAGTGCATTTAAAGAATTTATTTTATTTCCATCCTTTTTTTTTTCTCTTTTGTTAAGCATTTATAACTAAAATTGTTCTGAAATCAACAAGTGATACTAGTTTCCCTTTTTTAAATTTCTAATTTAGTCTGTGTGGATTTAAAAATAGTTTCTTATTATAAATCAAACATTTAACTCAAAAAGCCTAAAATGATTAAAATCACTAAGACTAATTGGGAAAAGGATGAATCAAAACACCTCTGAAGCAAATCAAATCATCAATTGATCATCAATTGTGTTACTGACATGGTCAGTATGTAAATTACAAATAAATAAATAGTCCTGTCACATCATCACTAAATGAGCATTGAGCACTTCCTCAATCACGTTATCTGATGTGCATTATCATGTCACATGAATTGCTGTTTCTTATCACATCCAAACATCCATTTCTGTTTTGTTTCCCTGCACAGATTGTTCCACAATCAACATTTGGCTGTTGCTTTATTTACAGAAATGTGGGTTCGACAAATCTGTCATATTTTCACAAGCCCAATATAGCATTTGAGCTACTGTGCCCCTGTCAGTATAATGAGATGCCCACAGCTAATGCTCCATTTAGGCCATGTGCAGTAAACTATATTCAAATTCAAATCTGGATCTTTCCTCCTTTATCCACACCTGTACACATCAAGGAATGTAACAAAAAAAGGCCACTCAGAAAAGATGTTAGCGGTCATTCTAATGATCTGCCATCAAAGTTATTGGCACACGCTACAAAGCAGACGCTTTATTCATCAGCCGCTCGAGAAGCTACGCACAAACAGAGGCTGTGCTGTACACACAAATTCACATCAGTGCCGAGCAGATGGTGTCAGTAAAAGGAGAGTTGCTGAGGGCCCTTTACATGCTTTTATGTGAACCTTCAGTTACTTAACTCGATGTCTCCAAGTGTCTGTCTTTTTGTCATATGTCACTGTTCCTCACAGATTTTGTTGAGGATGCCAGAGACAAGTGATGCGGCGGTCATGCGGCAAGCATAAACTTGTGTGTCAAAGAAAAAAATATTTATTAGGATGCTTTTTCTTAGCATTATTTTCAAATAAAGATAAACTGTTGCTGGGGGAAAAAATAAATAATGTATATAGTTTTTTTTTTTTTTTTTTTTTTTGCTTTACATAGAAAAATATCAAACCAAGCATCATTTATTTTGAATAAAACACTTTTGTGAGTTATACTAATTGCATTAATTTCAAATGTCAGAATGTTTTTGGGACCACTGTTTTGAGCAAATGTAAAACCATTTGTATAAACATATCCATTGTCTTATAATTTAAAACCTTGCAAATCTCTTTTTGTGAAAAGTTTTGCTTGAAAAGTGTTTAATTCAAAATAAATGATATCTGGTTTGATATTTTTCTGTGTAAAGCAATGACCTTTCTGTTTGTTAAGGTGTTTTAAATACTTTTAGAGCCGCTGTATCTGTTCAAAAGGTGTTTTAGAAGCACCGATATCAAGGCTCAGCGTGTTTTAAAATCAATTTGCTCCTTGGACTGTATTAATGAAAGGATAAATCAGCCTTAAGCCTTGATGGTCAGGTATCAGATTACTTTGAAACGCTTCCGAATCGCCCTTGTGGAGAAAGTCTCGATTATTCCGCCTCAGAAGGCTGGGATCACGGTTACGGTTTCAGACAGAAGACAGAAACAGAAACATTCAGCCTCGTAATGGATGGTAATAAAGAAAAGTGTCCTTGGAGGCCGCAGAATGGACTTCAGCCTCTGCTCGTTCATTACTGAAAATGAGAAGGGAGGTGAGATACGAAAATTTAAGTGTAATTTAGCTGTGCAGAACAATCGAATGAGAAATGTGTTGATGTTAAACGGCCCCTCAGGAGAAAATAACATTCATTTTATTCCAGCACTGCTGTACAGTGTAACATTGGCATGACAGAAGATGTCTGAATATCCATTGTGTTCGCACACAGTTTTCAAAGATTTAAGGGCCTTGGCTGTCTGGCGGCAGAAAGCGAGACAAGGGTGACCTCGGATAATTACCACTGTCCAGTGATGAGCTAAAAAGCACAGCCTTTCACGACGTCTGAATAAAGGTTGTGTGTGCTTGAGTGCCTTCATTAGATTCATCTCGGCTTGTGCGAGCGCACGCACGCATTACCACTAGTTGACTGAGATCAGGCAGACAAAAAGCTCATTTAAGTGCCCTGTAATGGAGATGCTCCCGACACTCCAGAAGTTGATGATCTCATTGAGGAAAAAGAAAAAAAGATTCAAGATGAGCTGAAATATCAAACTCCAGCTCTATCTAGTGGTCACGTTATCACATCACATCAACACCTGACACGTGAGTTCCTATTTTAGAAAAACTCGGTCATATTCTTTGAAAAGGAATGAAAAATACTCACATATTTATGTACAGAATGAATACTGATAAATGAGGTTTTCTATTCCATGGATGGCACGCAGTCAGAGGGATGAGTCAGACATTTCCGTTATGAAATGAAACAGCACCGCTAATGCTCCTTGATCTCTTATTACCATGTGAAACTGCACATTAAAGTGAGAACATATTAGAGCTGCACAGTAAATGACAATAATACTTATGTAAGATCTATTTTACATTACAAACATCATAAATTACCTTAAACCAGTGATTCCTAACCACGTACATGGAAAGATTTCAGCTGTGTTTAGCTAAACCTGTAAAACAGAAATCATGCCTTATTACAGTTGTCAATAAATTTAACTAATTGTGTTCTTTTAACCCTTTACAAAAAAGTAGCATTTATATAATTTGTAGAAATATTATTTTTAGTTCAATATATTTGCTACAAATTAGTTGCTACAGAGTTTTGTTAATATCAACCTGCAAAAAGACCCTGGTGCCTGGTTTCCAGCTGGTCTAAGCTGGTTATCAACTGGTTGACCAGCTATCATGTTCTAAAAACATGTTTGTTGCTTGGACTACCAGCTTGGACTACCAACTGACCAGCTCTGTCTAGTTAAAGACCAGCTTAAACTAGCAAATTACCAGGTTTGAAGAGATAACAATAAACGTTTAACTAGATAACGACTGGCTTGGTATAAATAGGCAGAAAAATTATTCAGCACAGTCATTGTTTTTATTATTATACATATTGCCTTCAGGAAATTGTCTTTCAATATATGGTGGTTTATACTGGGATAATGCAGAATCATGTTTGACTTGACATAAATGAAAGACTTGTCATGCATAAAAAAGTGACTATGATATTTTTTATCTTGACTTGAGATGTATGGTAACACCTGTGTGTTTAACTAACTGAATGTTCCGTCAATCACAACATGATTTATTCAGTCTAGCGTATATTGTGATGAATAATCTTCATGTTTTCTGATTTTGAATGCCAATACCTTGCACCTTATTGCCAGATCCACTACCTTGTTTCTCATCAGATAATTTATAATGGCATCATCTGCCAATTTTATGATGTGTTTGAATGACAGCGAGTTAAAATAAACATACTCTGGGGCTTTTCAAATTTAAACCCCAGACAAGGCAGTTGGCTGATGACAAAGCATATGTTTCCATTTTTATTGATTGCATTTTGCACTTGCAGGAAGAGTAATGATTTGCCAAAACCAAATTGAATAGAATTACAGCACTGGGAGAATAACTATATTGTCATTATGAAGTCTAGACATGTGCTTAACTTGGTGTTCTGCATCAGCATGAAAAACCAGAAATGTGGCGTCACCTATAGATCAGATAGATATCTATAGATATGATGCTGATTTTTATGCCACTTTACAACCAAAGATTTAAACTCAAACCAATTAGCCAATAAATTAAAATCAAAAGTATTTTTAAGCAAAAATGAATTGTGATTTAGCAGCACACAGAGTTGCATGCACCCTCTGATATTATAATGTCATCCTAATGGCTAAACCTTACCTATACCAAACAGACCAGAAAGAGTTTTCATTTGAAACCCCATCAGGGATTTGCCAGTGGCATTTTGTACATGATAAGAAAAAAATAAAATAAACATTCTGGACAAAAGCTCAGACACAAGTGTCACTGACTCAGCTGCAGCAGAGAGCAAAGGTGGCCCACAATATGCTAATTTCAATATTTTTAAAAAAAGACACAATTGCTTCAAGACATGGGTTGTTGACTGACATGAGAATTAGGACGGATCAAAGTAGTCTCTCATTTAGAAGTGTGTACACTGACATCTGAGCGAATATCCTTGTTCTTGGAAATGTCATTGCTGGGATTACAGAGCTCAAATGTATGAACTCAGCCTTGGAGAGAGGAAGTGTGATCATAAAATGGTCTTTAACTCCCTCTAGAGGTTAAGAACTACAAGTAGTGCAATAAAGTTGAAATTTGCATTTATGTTTTTGAAAGAAGCCCCTTATATTCACCAAGGCTGCATTTATTTGAACAAAACTACAAAAAATATGAATACTGTGAAATATTACAATGTTTCTATTTTAATATATTTTAAAACATAATTCATTCTTGTGATGCAAAGCTGAATTTCTAACAGCCAAAACTCTCATGATCCCTCAGAAATCACGCTAATGTTACTTTGGTGCTCAAGAAACATTTAACAATGCTCAGTTTTATCAACGTTATTTGTTTAGGATTCTTTTCTGAATAGAAAGTTCAAAAGAACAATGGGATTTTTTTAGAACAATGTAAACGTCTTTATTGTCACTTGAACAATTTAATACATCCTTTCTTAATAAAAGTATTACTTTAACAGGAGAGTATAGATAATTTATTAAAATATAAATACAAAACCTTAAGGTATATTAATACTGTCCCTGAAGAACAAATGTTGCTTAGATTACAATTTTAATTAGACATTCAACCATAAGACTTTACCTTTAGAGAACACTTTAAATGTTTGATTGGTACAGTATATTACAAGTCACAGTGATTTCAAAATTAAAATACGACATGAAATGTTTTTAATAACTTTATTCTCTTTTTTTCAATAGATCTGTACAAACAAAGAATCAAACCTTGTAATGAGTCTGGCAAAAACTGACCTGTACATGTCTATGCAGGACTTCTTACACTCATTTAAATAATCCAATGATTAATCATCTAGCTAAGCAAACATTTCAAACCATTCCTACCAACAGAGAACAACTGAGCAGACTTTGGAAGGTGGGAGGGAGTGAAAAAAAATAATGTTCCCTTTTGTTTCCTACACTCACTCCAGTGTTTTTCACAGAAGTACAGTGAGACATCATATGTATACATATATATGTATGTGTGTGTGTGTGTGTGTGTGTGTGTGTGTGTGTGTGTGTGTGTGTGTGTATATATATATATATATATATATATATATACAAAAAAATATATATAAATATACATACAAAAAAAAATAAAAAAAAAAAAAAAAAAAAAAAAAATACATATACACATATACACATATACACACACACACCTGGACAAATGTAAAGTAGCGTGATTTTTCATTACAGGAGAGCAGGTAGGAACACAGAGGTGGACACATTTGAACTTGTGGTAGGAGGCCATGTCAGTCAAGATATGAGCGTATGCCAAGAGTAATTGGACTTGATCCAAAAAAAAAAAAAGGGGGGAATAGGTAAACCAGACTTAAAGAACAATAAAACGTTTCGGCTCTGAGGTCGGTGTGGTTCCTTATTTATTCACCTGCTGTAGTGCAGGCAGACCTATAAAGGGCCGCGCACGTTCACAAAGGTCAACTAACGTTACATCAATTCCTGAAGGAATATGAATAGTGATTCTCCTCAAACACAGAAAGGTAAGAAATAAAAAGCTCATACCTGAGATGAATGCAGGACAGTACAGAAACAAGAGCTTGTGAAGGAAATATTGCAGAAAAACCTCGTAACATACTAGTGGAAACCGTGCAATACCCCTCACAGACGACTAAACCTGACGGTACTTTCCAACGCTGTCAGTTCGCTCTGTTCTACCGCTAAAAAGAGCAGTGTGTAATGTATTATCGTTTCAAAATATGTGTAAAAAACTATATTTTCTGTTCTCATCCAGAATTTTTCTGGTGAAGCCAAATGTATGCAGTAACGGGGAGCTTTTATTTATTGTTCACACTGTGGAAAGTTTATCAAGACATTTCGAGGCTAACGAATGTAGAGGTAACAATCAAAAAAACAAACAAACAAAAAAAAACAACGGCAAGCTAAAAGCCTGGAAACGTCTCACGCGAGGACGAACTTAGACATTCTGGAGTCCAACATTAGATTAGCAATAATTCAGCAGCAGAAACAGGGACAAGCCTTTCTGGCCAAAAAGCAATTAAAATGACTGAAAGAGCATGATCAATGACAAGATACAAAAAAGGGGAATATTAATCTCTGTGCCATTATTCTTTAACAAATTATACTGTAATAAAGCAGACCTGATTTCATCCCATGTAAAACCAACATAAAACAAGAGCAATGGATAATGCTTAAGCTTTTTATCTTCTCCAAGACAGGTAGATGTATTGACAGCTTCTCCTTATAGCCAATTGGGTGGGTTGCTGGGATTGGACACAGTGTACCAAGTTATTTACAGAATGCAAAGAGGCATTAATGGCAATGGGTTCACAAGACGTAACGTTATTGCGAGACGGATCTTGAGTGAGACAAAAGCAAGCGGGCCATTACACAAATGATAATGCGACATGTGATTCGACGTGCTTTAGAGCAAAATTACATGCATACAAAAACACTCAGACCCATTGAATGCAGTTCATCCACTCAGAATGGAAGTGCCCTGTTCTGGTTTTTGTAGTCATTTATTTAGTGTACCCACAGGTCAGTATTCAGCGTAAAGAACGCCCTTTTGCCTTCTGTAGCAGCACCATTCGAACTCTTGTGTCGCTCTAGGGCTGAAGACTCAGCATAGTCTTTCTTATAATGGCCCAGAGGTCAGGAGGACACAAGATGTCTCCTGGATTCAAAGACTCTGTAATCAGTGAAGTAAATGAAGTGACTCTTGGCGTCAGGCCTATGGATGCCGAAGGCTGTTGGAGTCCTACAGATCCAGGGTGTGGTGAAGAGGGAGGTCATGAGATGGGCTGCGTATCACCCTCGAAGACCCCACTAGTGTACAGACAGACATCGCGATGGATCTGTACCCATATCTACAGATCAGCTTTCCAAAACCCACCCGACTGGACAGTGAAACACTGGGATGATGCCATGATAGTGTAAATGCAAACAAGATGTCTCATGTCCCAAGATTATGTTAGCAGCAACATCGTTGAGTCTCAACTGCACCATAGTTATCTTCTGAAATGTAGTTTTTAGTATTACTACAGATTTTTCATCCAAGGCATGATAATCCACAGTCGTTTTTTGTGCTGGAAGGAGTCTGATCGGATGGAAAACATGATTAACCTTTATTTAGCTATAATATTTTAAATTTACAAGAGCACAGAGTCAAGAAACCTTCAGTCCTTATTGGTTGATCGCCCATTGACACTTGACTCTTCGTTTTTTCCTTTCATACAGTATTGATTTTTTTATGCAAGGGGATAGAAAAGAAAAAGAAAATAGAAAAATGCAGGATGGAGAGGACAACAAACTAAAAAAGAACCTCCTGGAGCCAGTGATGTGCACTTCAGGTAGAAAGAGGTGGAGGACATGGTGGGGTGAGGAGGACAGAACCTGCAGATATTCATGATGATAATTAAGGGGCAGGTGGGCCACGAGGTGAGTGAGGAGAGGAGGGCGAGGGAGCTCTGGAGGATCAGAAACTGTCCACCCAAGTGCCATAACCTCGCTCTGCCAAAGTGCGGTTGAGCAGGACCAGCTACAAAAAAGGAATGATGTATCATGTTATTCATGCTTCTCATTATCAAAGACATGAAAATGAAGCATGACAGATGGCCTCTCAAAATGAGTAAGACTGCACATGGAAAACAGACCTATATAAGCATGCATACCAACACACGAAAAATACTTTTTGTTGTCGGTCACTTTAAATGCTTAAACTCTATAAATGCATGATGGATTTTGATTTGCGGTCAAAAAAAATTAACAGCTAGAACAGATCATTCTGAAAGTGATTTTAATAGATTTTTAATTAACTGCTATTCCTTTAAATTTAGAATGATTTGTAAAACCATATCTATATACTTTCTTTATCGTTATAGTTAACGTCCACAGTGTGAACAAGCTTTAAATGTCAGGATATTCAGTTCTGAACTAAACATTTCTTAAAATAAAATGCTTGAGGAAAAGAAATTATGAAATGTACAGAAAAACAAAACAATAATAAATGAAACAATTAATAAATCAGTCATCCCTTCTCACTAATAATTTATTAAACAAATAAATCAAATAATTTTACCTCCTCTCCCACCATGTTCCACATGTGTACTAAAGGAAGTCCTGTATTATTGTCGTAGTTGGTGACCTATATGACAAAATAGCCCATTATTAAAATAGCAAATTATCCGTTGGGTATAAACATCATCAACATAACGGTCATCTATTAATGAAGGATTTAAACACTCACTTGTGCCAGTAATGGAACTCCTCTTGTCATCTCTTCCAGTGCAGAATTGGCCTCCGCTGAGAACCGATCCTCTCCTAATGAAGACGTCAACAACAGTGAGATCCAGCTGGAGTGAGGTGATGGAAACTTTTACTTAAATTTTAAAATAAAGGCAAACCTGGAAGTGGGGCAATGTTGTCCAATAAGACTTCTGTTCCTTGGAACGGTAATGTCACGAAGTCCGACCTGAAAATCAAAGATCAGTGAGTCCACAGCACAAGAATGTCAAGAACAACAAATTATACATTTATGTATATATTTTAAAACATATTTACCATGAGTGGCATGTTTGCTTTTTTTAAATATAAAGAACTTTACAGAACAGTACGGAAACTTTTACTAACGAATACAAATGAATTAAAAAAACAGGAATGACCTTATCTGTCGAAGGGTGTCAATCTTGACTCTGTCATAGCCGCCATAATCAACATATCGGATTTCCACTTCGGTTGAGTCTTTGTAGAAGGAGATAACCTGCGCTCGCCACCAGGCTCCATCTACAGCTGGGGCCGCACAAATCACTCCAACTAGAAAAGAGATTAGACAGAGAAAATTAGTTATTTTCTTCAGAAAGAGGAATGTGTAAAGAGAAAAAGGGGGCTCTCTTACCTTCAACAGGTGATGGCAAGGGGGGCGTCCCGGGCTGTGAATAGCACAGGAACATCTGTTGGTCCAGACTGCGCAGGGCGTGATATGTAGGGTGAGTGTGCTGCTGGACAAACAGGTGACCGGCTGATACAATGTTCACCACAATCACCTCGACTGTCACCCCATTTGGCAATAAAAGCTGTAACAGACAGATCCAATGAAGCACTATGTTAGAATGCCAAAAGTCTTGGGCTCTGGGTTCATGTTTCACAAAACTAAAAAGATCCCTGAGGGTGCATGACAGTCAGAATGCTGCCTTAGATGCTAGTCTATGTAGTCGGCAGAAGCAGGAGGAAGGGGCCAATCTTACCCAGGAAGTCATAGGCAGAGAGGGCAGCGTTAGCGGTGGGGGAGGTGGGGCGTACAAGTTGGTCAGGTCCAAGTCTTTGAACTTCTTCCCAATCAAGGCCAGCGCCTTATCTACCTGCTGCTGGGTTCCTAAAAAAAACACAAAAAAACAACAACAAAAACAATCAATTCAAGAAGGCCACAGATTGTAGCATTTCAGAGAGACTCACTTACCCTCTATATGGCAGATCTGAAACTCTTGAGTATAAGGCAGGGTTGAAATGTAGATCTTAGCACCAGAGCTTTGCTTCAGAAAGCTGACGTATCTTCCTTGTTTGCCAATTAGCCGTCCCACTAGATGCTGCAAAATAAGAGGACAACCACAGATATCAAAGCAGGTTTTAATTAATTCATACACAAGGTAAGAAAGCTAGCATACTGACTAAAGTTTCTGTGTTTTGACATTCAGATAAAGAGCCGTTAGCCAACATGGAAAGTGTTTTCCTTAAAAATTGCTAAAATACTTTCAGAAAAACCTTTGATTGATAGCAGCAGTACTAAATGTGAAGCAGAATCAGGGGTTTAAGGGAATCGTACCTTTGGCACCTCAATCTCCCACACAATAAGCTCAGAGCTCTGTGATTGACAGGTCTGGCTGCCACTCGGCTGGCTGTCTCCTACCCCCAAGGTTGAACAGCTGTCCACTGAATCCATGCTATTCACATCTGATCCTGTTGGATGAAAAATGTGTCAATTTATAAACAAAAATTTAATTGACAACAACAAAAGTTTGTAATATTGACTAAAAAAAAACATTTTTTGATC
The DNA here is from genome assembly GCF_018340385.1 of Cyprinus carpio. Taxonomy (NCBI): domain Eukaryota; kingdom Metazoa; phylum Chordata; class Actinopteri; order Cypriniformes; family Cyprinidae; genus Cyprinus; species Cyprinus carpio. Next base: position 18,583,904 of record NC_056586.1, read on the forward strand.
TATTTTGAATAATAATATGGCTTAAGATTAAAATATCTCTCAAGTGTTCATATACAGTCATGGCCAAAAGTTTTGGCAGTGACATCAATTTTGTGTTTTGCAAAGTTTGCTGCTTAAGCTGTTGTGGTGTTCACTCACATTGTTTCTAGATTATTGTGTAACATGATCAGATGCATTTTGCAACTGCTTAAATCTTCAAAAACTAATTTCACTGTTTTTTGATCCTGACACAAAATGACCAGCTAACATTAACTGGCTAATCATATCAGCAGCACAAGAGAAAGTGTGAATAAATACTAGTTAAATCACTATCATACTAATTAGACTGTAAGATCAGACTGATTGCTATAAAAAGAGGGAAGAAGTGCTTGCAATCATTATGTTCTTGTTGGCAATGGTTACCTCCAAAGAAACAAGTGCAACTATTATTGCTTTACATCAAAATGGCCTCATATGCAAGAAAATTGCTACAAAGAATATTGCACCTGAAAGAACCATATACTGGATCATCAAAAACTTCAAGGAGAGAGGTTGGACTGCAGTGAAGAAGTCTTCAGGACATCCCAGAGTGTCCAGCAAGCTTCAGGACCATCTCCTCCTGAGGAGTCAGCTACAGAACTGTGTCACCAGCAGTGCAGAGCTTGCTCAGGAATGGCAGCAGGTTGGTGTGAGAGCTGCACACACAGTGAGGCCAAGACTTTTGGACAACGGCCGGGTGTCAAGAAGGGCAGCAAAGAAGCCACTTCACTCCAAGAAAAATGTCCAGAACAGACTGAAATTCTGCAGGAAGTACAAGGATTGGACAGCAGAAGACTGGTGCAAAGTTATTTTCTCTGATGAAGCTCCCTTCTGATTGTTTGGGACATCAACTGTTTGAAGAAGAAAAGGTGAACGCTACCATGAGTCCTGTGTTGTGCCAACAGTGAAGAGTGAATTTCATTACATTGAAATTTTGGACTCAATCCCATAGAGAACCTGTGGTCAGTCCTCAAAAGGCGAGTGGACAAGCAGAAGCCCACAAATTGTGATCAACTCCGAGAACTAATAAGGCAGAAATGGATTGCCATCAGTCAGGATTTTGCCCAGAAACTAAATTCCAGCATGCCAGAGTGAACTGCAGAGGTTATGAAGAACAAGGGTCAACACTGTAAAAATTTACTCATTTTTTTGCCAATAAAAGCCTGTAAAACTTATATGCATATCATTGTTTTTCAGTATACCTTAGAAACATGAAAAAATAATGCGCCACTTTGCAAAACACAAACTTTGTCAGTGCCAATACTTTTGGCCAAGACTGTATATACATAAAAAGGTCAAATATAATAAATTAATTTAAATAAAAAAGGTCTGTCAACTGAATAAATGAATATTACCTGCAACTAATCCCGAGATGATCTGCATATGGTAAAAATATTGTATATAGTATTGCATGTATATATACACGTAGACACAAACATACACATAAAAAGATAAAATATAGTAAATATATATATATAAAAAAAAAAATGACTGCCAACATAATCAATAATCACCTGCAACTAATCCTGAGATGTTCTGGACATCATTAATATTATAATTAGCATAGTTGGGGGGAAAAAGGGCATCCATTCCACACGCCACCATCACTGCAAATTATATCGATGACTTTCATGGGGGACTAAATTGAATGTCTTTAACAGACATTCAAATGCAAATGCCTGCTTAGCCAGGTCATCACTGTTTGCTAAGCAACCACGGGGTAACAATAAAAAACAACTAATACAGCTGAGAAGGACCATTGACAAACAAAACAACCAGCCTCTTCCCTCTGGACGTGAAGCACTGCCACCATTGTTCTTGACTCATACCATTATAGCAGTCAGCTAATGACAAACTGTTTTTCTGTTTACCGACTCTTTTGCTGCTACTTGACAGTGTTGACAGTTTCAGTAATTGCCCATTTACTTGGTTTTAGCCAACAAGAGAGGAAGCGTCAAAGTTCTGTTACATTTTCTCCTTTCACTCAAGTGAGGATGGGCTAGGACACTAGCTACCGCCAGTCTCCGCACCTTTCTCAGGTCACAGTATGGATAGAGCAGCAGCTGGTGTGAATCATCTACACAGTACACACCCCACATGGGTGCTTCCTGTTTTCAAATCAATATACTTAGACTGTCTTAAATACAGTAAATGGTCAGTGCGCAAGTATCGCCATGTTCTTGTGAAAACACCTGCTGACTAACTAATAACAGACTTACAACTGGCCATTTCCAACACCTGCTCGTAAGCAGGGGAGTTAAAAAAGCAAGATGGCTCTGATATCCATGTAAGGAAGTTGCAGTAGTAGGTAGGCCTGCACGATTCTGGGAAAAATATGAATCACGATTTTTTAGCTTAGAATTGATATCACGATTCTCTACAACGATTTTTTTTTCTCATGAAATGTAATGTTTATTGCACACATGAACCATGACAAAACAAAACAAATTGGAAGTACCAAAAATATTTGTTTTGGCACCTATAGAACATTGCACATCACCACAAGCCTGTAAACATAGAGGCTTCAATGAATAAAGAAGAAACACTCTTTAACTGCTTGCCTTTTGTACAATTAACATTCAACTGGCCATTCAAGTAGGTTACCAAAAATAGAAGTTTAACGCACTGCGCTGAATATGGCCTGAACATGGCTCTAAATAGGCTAATTGAAACGTCATTCAACATTCTGAGGGTTCATTGTCTAAAGAAAAGGAGCAATTGGCCATTGAAGTGCAGTTGCAGTATCAAAAACTAATAATTTATTTTGTATATATAGCGGCACCTTGTCTTTAATTGCTGGCCTTTTAGTAGTTTAATGTTTCTTGAGCCAACTCCACACACCTATAAATGAAGGCTTCAATGAAAAAATAAAACAAACATTCAGTTGGCCATTCAATTAGGCTCTAAAAATTGTAACATAAATAAAACAAATCTGCCAACCTACTAAGGTGTCAATGACAAAAGAAAATTAATATTAATTTGGCCATTACAAAAGAGTAAATTAAATATTTTCTTTGGGACATAGGCCTCTCACATAACCCTATATGTGACCCTGAATATTGCACTTAAAGATTCCTGGCCAGAAAAACAAGTCTATCAACATGCTCTGGCTTTAGTGATGCACGGTGGCATGTCACAATGTTGCCCCCTGTACTGAACAGCCGCTCAGAAGGTGAGCTGGTAGCTGGAATGCATAGGTATTTCTTCACCAACACAGACAACCGTGGATATACATTGCTATTTTGCCGCCACCAGATTAAGGGGTCATCTTCACTGTCGATGTTGCATGTCAGAAGATATGCCTCCAGCTCTGTGGACACTGCTTGCTCTAGAGAAGAGGACTTGTCGTCATTGCCTTGTGCTGCTTTGAAGAAACTTCCCAGAGTCTTTCGGCCCTTCTTCATGGGGGGTGCTGGGGAGGCATTTGGCTGGGGATTTAAAATGAATTAATCAATATTAAGTAATATAATATCACAACAGTTCAGGACTAGACAATTGTATTGAAATGTGGAAATGACCTTACCATAGCTAGAGTTATGCCAGTCATCTCGTCTGTCAGTCTTGCTTTAACTGTGGCTTTCTTCTCCTCACTGATGTAGTTCATCTTGAACCTAGGATCGAGGGTTGTGGCCATGTCGAGTAAATCCTGAGTTTGGGGATCACTGTACTTCTCTTGCAGATATTTCAGGATGTTTGACTTGATTGATTTTGTGAATTCTGCGTCATCCTCTTGCACAGCCAAAACAGAGGTTTTGAAAAGGTGGAGAACCGGCTTCACAGAGGATATGCTGACATATAGTTCCCCAGAGAGTGCATCGGTGAATTCAGCCAGAGGACTTAGGGTGTTGTTCATTGCCTCAAGGACTTCTACGTCCTGCCATGTGGGCACTAGGTGTCTAACCTTTCGATCATTGAGGACCTGTGAAATGGCTGGAAGCTGTTCCAGGATCCTCTGAATCATCTCTTGCCTTTATCCCCATCTTGTTGGGCACTCGGTTTTCAGTTGATGCTCAGGGAGTTTGAGCTCCTTCTGGACCATGGCAAGGTTTCTCCTCCGTAGCCAGCTGTGACTGAAAGTGCTCACAATCTTTCTGCAAAGGCCTGTGACGCGGTCAATTCGTGGATCTTTCATGGCATTTTCTAGAAGAAAAATACAACAAATCTGAATGAGTACAACACACAAACTATTAGTCTGTAATATCACAAATAACTTTATTTATTTATTTGTAGTAGTAGTATGCCCTAGAGCAGTGGTTCCCAAACCTGTCCTGGAGGACCACCAACACTGCACGTTTTCTTTGTCTCCCTAATCAAACACACCTGATTCAACTCATCAGCTCATTAAATCAGGTTGAATCAGGTGTGTTTGATTAGGGAGACAAAGAAAACGTGCAGTGTTGGTGGTCCTCCAGGACAGGTTTGGGAACCACTGCAAGTACAAGGGCTAACTTGGTCACACACACATAGACACACACAGACAGAGAGTGACACAGTCACTCTCTCACACACACACAGTCACAGACATAGTTAAACACACACACTCAGTCAGTCAGTCAGTCAGACAGACAGACAGACAGACAGACACACACACAGTCACAGTTAAACACACACAGACAGACACACACACAGTCACAGACATAGTTAAACACACACACTCAGTCAGTCAGACAGACACACAGTCACACACACACACACACACACACACACAGTCACAGTTAAACACACACTCACTCTCACACACACACACACACACAGTCACAGTTAAACACACACAGACAGACAGTCACACACTCACTCTCACACACACACACACACACACACACACACACACAGTCACAGACATAGTTAAACACACACAGACAGACAGACAGACAGACAGACAGTCACACAGTCACAGTTAAACACACACACACACACACAGTTAAACACCCACACAGAGTCAGTCAGACAGACAAACACACACACACACACACACACAGTTAGTCAGACAGACACACAGTCATAGTTAAACATACAGTCACAGTTAAACACACACAGTCAGTCAGTCAGACACACACACACACACACACACACACACACACACACACACACACACACACAGAGTCAGTTAACTTACACGCGCACACACACCAACTCACCAATTGCCAGATGTAGCCTATGGCCAAAACATTGGAGCCTGGTCCAGTTGTTGATGGAGATTGCCTTCACTATGTTTGATCCATTGTCTGTTGTTATACATGCCATTTTCTCCTCTTCCAAACTCCAAGATGCTAGGGCATCCTTCAGTCCCTGTGCCAAGATCTCACCTTTGTGGTCGTCGGGGAAAAAAGAAGTCTGTAGGCACTTGCTCTTCATGGTGAAATCAATCGCTATGAAGTGGACAGTTAGGCTCATGTACGGTTCCATTGTTCGGCTGGACCATAAATCCGTCGTTGCTGAAAAATAATCCGCTTGCTGCACTTCTGCCTCGACTACAGTCCGCACTTTCTTGTACATAGCTGGCAGTGCAACGTATGAAAAATAGTTGCGGGATGGTATTGAGTAGCGTTTGTCCAATGTATGGATCATCTTTTGAAATCCGTCACGTTCTACGTTGTATATTGGAACCATATCTTTTGCTAGATGATAAGCAATGGCTTCTGTTATTTCTTTACTCCTACTGGAGTTATGTGGGTATGGCGTCGCATTGTGCAAGGTGTCCGTAATAGATGTCTGCATTTTTGGACGACTTTCGGATCTCTTGCCTTGTACGGCTGCTTCATCATATTGCACTTTGTGGTGACGTTTGAGGTGCTGGTAAAGGTTTGTGGTGTTACCTTGCGGTGCTGCAACAAGGGCAAAGCATACCTTGCAAATCACACCAGATTGACCCTCATCTTCTTACTTGAATCCAAAATACTTCCACACCACCGAATGTGAGCCTTTTTTCGGAACAAGTTGAGACTGAGTGTGTGATTCTCGTCACAAGGACCTGGGTTTTCATCAATATCCATTTTGTTTATTTCCGAACTACCGCGCTCGCTCGACGAGTGAAACACGAGACTAAAAGGCGCTTTGTCGTTGGCTGAGGGTGAAGCTCTGTGAGAGCGGTCCTTTCAAAATAAAGGCTGATTTTTTTTTTTTTTTTTTTTTTTTTAAATCGAAGTCATTTAAAAATTAAATCGTGAACAGGGTGAATCGAGATCGCGATTTTATAACGATTTATCGTGCAGGCCTAGTAGTAGGGAGCAGTAAAAACAGCCGTGCACATGCGGTTGTGCTCGTGTAACATACGCTGTTTGGGAATTTGAGTATCTGAGGATTCCAAAGAGTCTATTCACAGTTTGAGAGGTACCCTTGACTCAAGATTTTCTGTACTACATCTTGCCAAATGTCAAGAAGAGGACTGACACTGGTTGGATTTAAACATATAAACGAAGCCAACTGAAAACAGCAAGTATTTTAGTAAACAATGCCGGTCTTTAGCCCCTTCAGTTTGGAGGAAAACTTCAGTAGAAATGTCCTTTAGACTAGCAACAAGCAAACATTTGGCACAAAGCAACGTCTGAATTACATGGGGGGTGGGGGGGAGCTAAACTTTTTTTTCCATCAACGATACATAATACTACTACATCTCACTTTTAAGTGGACCACAATCAAACAATCTACCGAGATGGAGTCCATGTGAGTGTGCAATACTGCAAGATGCTCTGAAACCACTGAAATGAACTGAATTCAGTATTCATAGATCACACTAGAAGGAAAATTCCGTCATCCTTTAATCTGACTCATGTCATTCTAAACCTGTTTGATTGTATTTCTCCTGCGAAACACAAAACACATGATACTCGGCTGTTATCGTGTAGAGCCCTTTGAAACTGCTATTTGGACATTTAACCTGTTGGTCACCATTTAAGTCCATTATATGGAGAAAAATCCTGGAATGTTTTCCTCAAAAACCTTAATTTCTTTGCGACTGAGGAAAGAAAGACATGAACATCTTGGATGACATGGGGGTGGAAGTGCTCTTATCCTTTAACTTTTAACTATAAGGACAAAACAAAACATACATTTTTCAAAATATTTTTTATTCCACAGGAAAAAGCCTGAGGAATGCTGAAAAGTTCCTCACTGTTGTTAAGCAACTGTAGTCGTGTGAGGAATTTATATTCTATTCATTTATTTTGTATTTATCCAACACACCTATGACTGATTCAGGTGTGTGAGGCACTGTATATTTTTGGGGTTCCACAGAAGAAAGAGAGGGAAATTGGTTATGAATGACCTCAGAGTGAAAAAAAAAAGACAATTTTCATTGTTGGGTGATCTATCCTTTTACACCCTAGTGTTAAATTCTTAAGAACTGTAACTCACCTCCTGATTGGTCAGCTTCTACCTCATTAGAGGCGCCATTCCTAAAGCCTGTTCCATTCAACCGTGCTGCCTCACAAACCGTAGCCACGTTTTCTGCGGTAAGTGGGGACTCCTGAGGGGCAATTAGAGCAAGACTCTCCTGCAGTCCATCTCCTTGACCCTCTAAGGCCCTACAAGTCCCTGAAATTTGAATGAGGTCCTCTTTACTTTCAGACACATTCGAGGACAACCCTGTCCTATGGAGATCCTCGCTGCTGATGCCATCCTCGGACTGACACGTGCTGCATCCTGAGTCTTCCACCAGAGCTTCCTCTGCCTGCAGCTTGGCCAGAACCGGCGTGGACTCCAACTGTTCCCCAGACGACACAGTCAAAGAGCCTTTTTCCTTCTCATTCTCTGGCATTTTCCAGAGCGAAGGAACCAGACAACCATTGACGATTTCTTCTGCTATCTGCTCCGCCTGTGACTCTGCGCTTTCCATGCTCTCTGGAGGTACATACGACTCCACTTCCTTACCATTTACAGCTGGTGTGCTGCTGTCAGCCGCTTCAGAGCCCTTGCTGTACCGGGACTCACAGCTGCTGACTGCCATGACCTCCTGGGTGGCTGCCGAGATGACCTGAGTGATCAGCCCTGCCGCGAGACGCTGGAGCTCCTGTATGTCTGGACTGGTCTCGGCCGGCAAGCCCAGTTCTCCGTTTTCATGGTGCTGAGCCTCGGTGGCGCTTTCTGAAAGGGGTGTGCTGGTGGAGTTGGGGAACGAGGTCAGAGTCAGTGGTGTTTTCGGGCTGCAGGTCTCCAGCAAGACAGCCTCGCCCTCCGCTGATGATGTAGCAGAGGCCAGCTCATCTTTTGAAATGTCAGCCGGCAAATTCTGATTGCAAGTTGGTGCCGAGGTTTCAGTGGCCACCTCTCCCTCAGGTTCAGGTCGCACTGCTTTGGCTAGCTCTGCAGGACGCTGCTTAATTAGTGGTTGGTTTTCAACCTGCTTCTTGACTGAACCAGTGCTCACTAAATCTGGTGGTAACTGGCTTGAGGGTTTGCTGCCAATGGCAGCCTCTGGTCCTTTGTGATGAGTGCTCTCGTCCACTGTTTTTGTTGGGGTTGAAGATGACACAGGAGTTGTTGTCTCTGGGTGGCTCTGTAGGGGGACTGATTTTGTACTGCTCTGAGAAGCACTTAGCTTTCCACTAGCCAACACAACTGGAGGGGTGCTGAGAGCCTCTCCCGCAGTGGCTTTTAGCACTGGCATGTGAATCTCCGCTACAACTTCCTGCTCAACAGGTCTGTACTCTTTGGCCTTGACTCTGTCTCGGCTGGTTCTGTGGTGTGTGCTGCTGGCCGCAGAGTAGCTCTTGTCGACCATCCCATTGCTCCCCTCACCAGAGGAGCTTCGCAAGCCCATAACTGACCCCTCCTCACTGTCGTGGCTGGTGATTCGCTCTTTCTTGCGGGAGATGTACCACCACCAGCCTATGAGCGCCAGCACTCCAGGAAGCGTATACGAAACAAAGGACCGGAACCTCAGTGGCATCTCCTCTGGACCCTAGCAGCTACACCTGCAGAACAATACAAGGAACAATGACAAGACAAATCATGTCAAAGCAAGATAAAACAAAGGAAATTATGGTGACATGTTGCACTATAAAGGACAAACAATAAACCTGACATATACATTAAGCTCAACCATTAAATAAATTTACAAAAAAATATATATATATTTAAATTCTAAATTCATATATATATATATATATATATATATATATATATATATATATATATATATATATATATATATATATATATATAAAAATCAACATTTAGAACCCAACCACTACTGAATTAAAGATGAATTTGGCCTATTTGTAATACTATTACCCATTCTAGTGTAATCTTCTTTTATTTTAATGTTTATTTAATGAATACTGCCCAAAACTGCAAACCTTCCTACATATTTTGCAATAACAATCTTGTACAGCATTTTAGCTGGAAATTAGTTGAAAACATATTTGACCACAGAAGCAGAGTGATATAAGAGACATGAATCTTGTACAGCATTTTTAGCTGGAAATTAGTTGAAAACACATTTGACCACAGACAGGCCAATCAGAAAGTATTCCAGAGAGCAGTCTAATATTTTTTTTATTTCTGGTTTAAGATTTGTTGCCTTTGGAAAGAAGTGAAAGAATGGGTGACTCATCTCGGGAAATTACACACTGGTCAACATTCATTCCTATGTCTTGCTCACAAGTCTGTGTTACATCTAGAAAACAACTAACTCATGGTTATGTAAGATGCATGGGAACTAAAACATCTTCCATGGAATTATTATATACTGATGATGACTACGTAGTATGTAATAAAAAAATAAACTGCATCCTTTAAAGACAAAGACTAAATAATATAAGCAGTCAATCAAAACTTGTGAATCCTTAAAAAAAAAAAAAGAAATTACATATAACATATTGCTTTGTTTACTGCACTTTCGGTCTGGCTCCTTTACAGTGAGAGAGGGAAGAGTTCTGGGCAGCCATGCAGAAACTTCAGGGACAATATCACATGGCTGACATTCAACCTCACAGGGTGCTGAGAGCTATGTGCAGTGTCTACCTCACTGCTATTGGCCGGAAGGGGCATCCTTTTAGAGTTATAAAAGGACATTCATGCGTGCATTTCCATCATGGGGACAGCATATCCCAGTCTCCAGAGGAGGAGGAACACATCATATACAAACCCCACCCATTCACCCCTGTACACAGTAACCAAAGATAAAGGGGATTCCATTTCTCTTCAGCTTTCAAAGAGCGTTTCAGGAGACAGCCTGCTAACCGCCTCTCTGACTGTCAATAAATAAATAGTGACTACCTGAGCATGTAGCATACGGAATGACAAATATACTGCGAGAAAGAAACCAAATTTAGATCTTAATGTGGAAAAATGTTTTGAAATACGCTAATAATTCAGGATCAAAATATAGTTAAGTACAAAGCTATAAGCATGTCTTGAACACTGGGGTGACCAATATTTTTAAAGGATTTTAAGAGCTTTAAAGAAAAAAGAACAGCAGCAAAAGAACTCATTTATTGTAATCAATCTGTATTTTGCATATTTAAAAAAAATGCACATTCACTTTTAATTGTATACCCCATGTTGTAAATGGCTCTGTTAAAATTTCTTGTCTCATCATCCATCACATTCAGTTATGAATTACACACAAATTAAAGCCTATATTTTCAATTTAGCAATATAGCAAAAAAAGTTGAGTAGTTTGCATCAATGGATATTACTGTAAGTCATTGAATATTTCTATTGTAAAAGTTATCAAATATTAAATTATTAGCTACTTACATCTTCACAGTCTTTCGTCTTTAAAACAAAATCATGTTAGGCCTTTGTGAACAATAAATCCCACCTTGTCTGATTTTATTGGCCATTTCAAATTATTTTGACACTGAGTGCTGATAGACTGCTGAGAATATCACAAATTATTATAACGAAGCTGTAGCTTTTTAAAGTTTTGTCATCTTAGACAGCAGCAGGAATAATATCAAAAATTTAACAATTATTAATTATGGGAGGAGGGGGGGGGGTCCCCTCAGTGTCAGTAAGTACCATAGCTAATAGCATCTGAAGCATCAATTACTGTAAAAGTATCATTAGCAAGATGAATGTCAGACATGACACCCACCATATGAATGTTGTAATATTACCTATAATATATATTATGAAATGTTTGTACAGCATAGCAGGAGAATTAGTAAATTCCTCAGAACGTAGTGTTGACAGCATTCCTCAAGCTCAAAATGAACAAATAATTTTTTTGTTTGGTTTATAAATGACAACAAACCAAAATCTGGCGCCAAAATATCTAGTCCCTACCAAGCAACAGCATCATTCTTAAGTTTAGAAGGTGAGTTAAGGGTCTTAGACTGCATTTTGAAATTTTGATGACAGGGTTACAAAATCAGCAAACTTCTTTGAAAATGTATAGAAGAAAATATATCTCATACAACATGAGTATGAGTATACAGCATATAGAAAGTTTTACATAAACGATTTCCCAATTCACCATACACAATTTCTATATTTCAAACATTAGTGGCTTTTAATTCTCTCAACTGAAAAAAAAAAAAATGTAGTAGTACTAGCTGTGGAAAGTTGTTCATACAACAATGCAATATCCATAATATTAATACTACACTGTCTGTGAACTCTATCAGTCTCGAGAGCACGTTTCAAGCAGCCATGTTAACAGAATGTGGTCACATGCTGTAGTTTCTAAACAGTAAAGTCCTCCTGAACCAATTTCAGTTGTGTTCACCTTCAAGCCGAGGTTAAATAAAAGCTCGCCGAGTTAACGCTCGCTGTCATATCGTGGCCTGAGCGCGTGCGCGAGCGGACCATTGAAAAAGAACCGAGCGCGTGCTGCACGGTGGCCGTTCGACCTTGGGGAGGTGTAGAGATAACGGAGAGGGCACCGTAGCCATTCATTCGCGCAACACATAACATACGAACCCATTGATCGCAAATAAGCGGCTTACTAGTGCTGCTGCATTCAGAATAAAAAAGCGAAGCCGTGAACACTCCAGCGCGTCAGGAGATGGTTACGCGCACCGGCTGCTGCTGCTGGAGAATTACATCGGAGAGCCCCGAAAGTGACGTGCGCGTTTTAGCACACTGGCACTGCGGCCGAAGTCAATGATATAACACGAGGCATTCGTGCACGAGACAAAATAGACACCTTGCAGCCAAATGTCTGCGAGGTTGCACTGCATGCTGCGCGTTAGCAGTTAGGCTAACCTTTCATTGCTGCTATAAGGACTAGGCGAAATGAGAGAAATATAAGCACAAGCTTTCACAGTTTATGACAGCATTAAAAAAAACACACAAAACCGAGGTGATTAAATAAAGAAAAGCATTCATAACCAGTTAGAGAGGTGATATTGACCTACAGTGCGCGTGGTAGGCCGCTGAATGAACTGCAACCCCACGCAGGTATTCAGTCTGAAGTAACGTTATTGAACGCTTCCAGTGTCTTGACTTAAAACCGATTTCACCGGGGTAACCCTCCACCAAGTCCTCCTCCTTCACAGCGGCCCTGAATTATCCATGAGTTCACAGAAACCGCGAGTCCATGTGGCTCGGGACATAATTCAGCTGAATGAAGGTGTGAGTTGACTTCAACGCGCGAAGAACAAAGAGCATATGTTCCCCCGTCATACTCCAAAAGGACTGCACAAGTGATCAAATTATAAAAGCTCCAAGTAACATTATGAATTGGGCCTGAAAATATGTAAACGACAATTCCCTATTGCAAAAATCCAGATTATAATGGTTTATAGCTGGTCATTAGCTGGTAGGACCAGCAACAAATCACCTAGCAGCTGGTCACACCATCTTAAAATGCTCAAGATAGTTCGTGGAATATGTAACCTGGCCATCCAGCTACTGATCAGCTTAAAAACTAACGTTAGCTACTATGTAACGTTATCAAAACATGGTCCTAGAAGTTGAAGGTGGTCAGGATGATTTTTGCAACATGGTATCTGGTCTATTAGCTAATAATGATCGATTTCCCTGCAGTTGCTTAATTTGACGACAATAATTAATGTGCAAGACCCATTACCCATCCGTTAGAGTTGAACTCAGATTTGGTGACACCGTTAGCCGCTGCAGCTAAAGCGTTTTGTGCGCTCTGGATAGCGCTGGCGCAATGTCAAACACACGCGGTCGCACCAATGACGGTGGAAATCATTTCTGAAGAGGAGATGGTTGCATGTGAGATGGTTAAAATCAGCTTTGATGTTAAGCAAAGGCCGACAGCAGGACTAATGAGAGGCGGCTAAAATGGGCTCCCTCTGCGCTATTTAAGCTTCACCTATCAGCATATATGAGGTAAAAACCCGAACACACGGCTTATACTTACTGTGTTTATGCGTCCCTCGCACCGCCACCGTATAATATTAATGTAACGTGTTCAAAGCCCAGCACAATCCCAACGTGCCCCCCCTCTTCGTGTGTGTGTGTATATATGTGTCTCTTGTCTCTCCTCCCCACGTGTTGACCGTCCTAACACACACACTCTAAAAACAGAGACGCATCAGCTGATCAACTCTCGCGATACGTCCGCTCTCAGTGTTAACGTATGGAATCATCGCGAGGTCACAGTGGTTTCGGACTCCACGAGGCTGCTGAGGGCATTATGGAATCGTTTCTTTAGAATGTAGAGGGAATAAGTGAATATGACAGAAAGGCTCAAGATAAATTCAAGAAATTGTTGCTCAAAATATGTTTCCGTTTAAGTTAAAAATAGCAGCACTTATTTGATGTTATTGACATTGCAGTTGGCTGCTAAACTTTGAACTTTGCCCCTGGAAATGATAAAGCCTGTTTAAAAAAAAAAAAAAAGCTACAGTGCCTGAAATGCTGAACTATCACAGTACACAGTATTTTTTTAAAAAATATATTGATATAAAATATAAAAGCATATAAATATGTTAAAATGTGTCAGTCTCCTTAATGCATATGTAAGTTATCTATATGGATTATTTAGCTTGTGAAATGACATATTCACAATTCATACTTAACTGATTCCGAAGTCAAAGATTTGGGCCTCCCAAAGGTTGATTTTGAACCTTAAAAGTGTCATTTTAGTATTTGATTTACTTATTTTGTTAACAAAGTTGCTTTTAACAGAGATGCTGCAGTTGCATTGTACTTTTGTTCTTCCATATATTCAGGATGAACAGAAATATTGCAAAACCAAACTCTAACCATTGTTGGCTTATTTACCATGATGAATCAGAGATTGTGGAAATGTAATCACTTTAAATGGAGTTGTTAGAGTTGATGAGATTTCAAGTATCTCCTATCATCTAGATTTCATTACATTGCCCTTAAAGTGTGGTTATAGTCAAGTTATTGACAACTCTAAAACGTCTTGTTTTCACACAGGTTGTTCGGGGGTTTCTGAGATGATAAACATCTGATATGTCTTCCTGTGGCTCAGTGATAGAGCATTGCATTAGTAGTGCAAGAGGCTGTGGGAACACACATACTAATAAAAAAAAAAATGTTTAGCCTGAATGCACTGTAAGTCGCTTTGGATAAATGCATAAATGATACCGGTATCATTTTGTTATTTTAACACATTTCTTTTTCATTTAATAAAACCTATACAAAACGGTATAGTAAAAATTGATTCCACATGTTAGACAGCATGGTAACAGAGGGAAACTTTTATTACGAACACTGGTATAATTAAATTGCCATGTTATACATGTACAGCAACTAACCGCTTTACAAAAAAGCAAGTAATACAATATCACATATAACAACACCTTCAAATATACAACTACAAATTTTACACAAACATATTTACAGGTGACAGATACATTGTTTACAGATGATCAATGCAATTAAAAATGTGGCATATGCATCAGACAAACACATATTGAATTATATAAAATAAACCACTTTTTCAGTCTGTTTACGATGAGTACATAAGACAGTTTAATTACATACGCAATTTAAAAGGCTAAGGGGCATGTCATGTGTCCTATTCGCCGTCATGGCAGTCAAGCCTGTGCCTTCATTATTGTCTTAAAAGTTTTGACGTATCAGATTAGGTCAGTTCTAGATTGATAGTAGCAATGCATCAACATATGAGATTCAAGAAAAAGGAGTTATATTCTGGTTATTTAGAGTAATAGATGCAAAAAAAGAAAAAAAGAAAAATCGTACACTTCAAACACTCGATTGGGTCATCTATGTTCCTTCATATTTTCAATTTATATGAAAAACTGTAAATTTGACGGACTGATGTGAAACTCGCCATTATGACATATAGAGCAGGAATAAAGATTTCAAGTTTCATTTTTGATCATAAAACAGTGTCATCTGAAATCTGCTGTTGGGATGATATTTCACTGTAAATACTTAGTGCCCTAAAATGACCACAAGTCAGTATGAAAGTGCATTTTTGGATCTGCTGGATAGTATGTTGTAAAACCAGCGGAAATGTAAAATAAATCTACGAATGAAATGGAAGAATGACATCGATTTGGTCCCAGTTTTAAGTGTGAAACATCTGGTACTCACGCATTTCAATGCAATCTTGTCAGAAACACAAAATTAAAATTATGCATAAATATCCCATCCTCAAACATTTGGCAGGTGCCCTTCTTAAGTAATATAAGTTTCCCTTTAATAAGCATTTCAAAGAGAGCAAACACATCATGTACTTTGAGTCTGTTACTAGGTACACTACCGTTTCCTCCTTGTAGATTTGCAGATCGAAGTAATAATGACAAAAAAAGTAATGCAGAGAACATATTGCACACTAAAATCGCTCACTTCAATTTTGACGGCCATTGTACGTTTAATACACTGCTAATGGCATGTTAATTCAAACTTAAATGGCACAATTGTGGTTAATTTTGCAATTCACTGGTTAGGCAGCGACTGAGAAAACAATTAAATTAAACGCCAAAAACATGGTTACAAAGTTAGTGAGAACTGTATGGAAGAAATAATTATATAAGGCATACAACATAGACAAGACAGACATAAAAAAATATACAAAAATGGAGTTCACAACAGTTTCCCCTCACAATATTGCAAACTTGTCTTTGGTGCAATGTTACTATGTCAGCTTGTGGTGGGATTGGGATTCCTGTTCCGTATGTGAGCTGTTAGTGAGACGGGAACAGGGAAAAGTGTGCACAGATATTTTCTGAACACACACTTTAATCATGTGCAACTTGTATACACACATAGTGTTCAATGAAACAAATAAAAAAAAACATATTGCACCACAGTGAGACAATGCTAAAACATGAATAATAATGCCAATTTATCGTGTTTGATTTGTGCATTTTGGGACAAAAAAAAAAACTACATACGGATACATACTCATCCGCTGCTCCCCTAGAGTCGATTTTTCGATGACTGATGATAACGATCGCAAAGCAAACCTTCATGTGATCTCCATTTACAGAATAAATATTTAGATGCTGCAATATGATATTCCTGTATTTGATGGTCACATGGTACGGTTTACACCGTAGCAACGAATGGACAATATGGTAAATGTTAAAGCCGCAACACATTTTCATAATTAGTACCTGTTTTCCCTTCCTTAGCCAGGTCTTGCCTATTTTACAAACTATACACAGCTGAAAACCCTGACAAAGGCACACAATGGATAAAATAAGAACCCAAAACATGTGATCGTTATTATCGTCAATAGTATAGTACACAGATAATCTTGGATCGCGATCCAGATTTCAAGCCTGTGGATATCAGGACAGGACAGGCCACGCGTCCATCCCGTAGCGGGTCCGGGACTAAATGGAAAAAGGCCGGATGCCAGGGCAGGATAATAATCCTGCGAGTCTCCACAGGGTTGGTCATCTGTTTGCTGTAGTGGCTGATCAGATCAGTTTCTCATTCATGTGTTTCTTTCAGACATCGATGAGGACCTAATCTCAAGTTTGTGCAAAACGAAGAGTGGACGCCTCGACTGGACAGATTTAGCATTTCAATGTGGTCAGTCCCAAGACATTTTCGATGTTGAGTGCAACACGGAGAGTTTTCAGTGCATTCTCCTGAAGTAGTTCATTTAGGCAAGTGTGTGGCAAGCTTCAACTGGTATTAAAAAACAAACACTTAAGCGGTTCTTCAATGCAGGAACCTTGTTAACTGGACGACGGAAAGCAAAAAAGACTCGTGGAGAAGAACGGTGGCCACATAGTAGGTATAAATGCTTCAAATCTTCTCAGACGATCTTTTTGATGCTTGGCCGTTTGAAGCTGCCTGCACTGCGCTGCTTCTGTACCTGGCTGGCTGACCCGTGTCGTGCTCGCCCACTGGTAGAGAGACTCGAGGTGGGAGAAATCTCAACGTTCTCCTTGTCAATGCCTGCAGGAGAGAGATGTTATGTAACACCACTGGCAAATGATGCATGTTTCTTACTTAAAACCTGAAATTCAAAAATTACCTTCCCAATAATGTTTTAATCTCAATTTAGATTTAGCAAATGTTTCAAACATTAACTAAAGCATTTGGTAAGGTTTCACAAACGGATGCTTTGACATGGAGTCTGGCTGTAAATACACATATTGAACAGTAGGTGTCTCAGTGCACTACATTATAACAGAGTCATGCAGGGATCCTGTGAACATTCATGATGAGAGACATAAGTGTCCTTTTAAAATGTGCCCTTGTTCTTGTGTAAATTATTAGAAGGTATATATCAGCATCACTATTCTCCTATGTTCAAATTTCATAACTATAATAAACAGAAAAAAAAAACTATAAAATGCTTTTCACGCTCTGATTAACACTGGGTTAATGTCTTTTATAAGATATCACACTTGTAATTGTAAGGCAATGCTGCTTTAAACTTTGAGGTTATGATGCCTTTAGCTAGGTGCTAAATCTAAACTGTGGTGCCAAAATATACAACAAATAAACAATGTGGTTCTGTAATAAAAAGTTTTTTAGCCACACACACCCAATCATAAACTGCCTTAGTATGTGTCAAATTAAACAATTAAAACAATTAAAATAACAATTAAAATAAATAAATACTAACTACATTATATATGCATTATTAATTACATTTATATATAAAAATAATACACATTTAAAATTATAAATATATCTAAACAAAATAAATTATTAATCATATCTATATTAAAAAAAAAAATATTACATATTAAATATATAAAAATGCATAATTCTAAAATAAAAGTAACACACATATATAATTAAATAGAATATTATTTAATTGCATAATTGTATTATTTTTATCATACAAAAAATAAAAAATAAATACAATCTTATACAAAAATAAAAAATATAAATATTTAAATAAATATATGTATGTAAAAACATTGCTGGGTAGTAACCGTTTACATGTAATATTAATAAGTACTAGTAATTAGATTATATTACATTTTAAAATATTCATAATCAGTCAACAATTACTTTTTTATTAATTACATGATTACATATTATTCACGTGGTCACATGAAATGCAGGTAATATTTTATATAATCGTTTTGATTGTTGCCATTTTTTTAATATTTATTTTAATTTAACATTCTCATGATTTAATTTATTAGCTTTTCATTAATCTATACACAGCTCAGTTTTGGAAACTCTGATGTAATTTTTAATGCACTTCATATTTTTAATAACAATGAATGGAATATATCTTCTTTCTCTATGTATTTTTATAACAATACGGTACAAGTGACAAACAAGTCTGGTCAAAAGTAATCTAAATGTAATCAAACAGTAGTCTGATGATTATATTACCTGAAATGTGTAATAGATTACGTTACTAACTATATTTTTATGTCATATAATTTGGAATCAGTAACAGACTACAATTTATAAGTAATCTACCCAGCCCTGTGTATATATAAATGTATATATATTTAAATCTATTAATTTCAATTTAAAAATATGCATTAATTATAATAAAAAAAAAAAATACAAATGAAGAGAGGTAAGTAACAGCATTACTAAAGGGTTAAAAATTACAATGGCCTCACAATTTAAAGCGTGAAAAGCCTTTAACATCGCTTCTAAAACCACAAATGTTCAGTCCTCAGCTGCCCTTGTGATCTCTCTTCACACTTCCTGTTAAAATAGCCCCTCTTGCTTTGATATGACAGTAGCATCTACTACCGACTCCAGCAGCAGATTTACAATTCAAACACTCTGCCAATGGCAACAACTGCTATTTCCACACAACGGAAGTCGATGAGTACCTGGGAGGACGAGGTGAGGTGGGAATACGGCCGACTTAGAGCAAGGCAGACAGGCTTCACACAGAGAGAGTAGAAAAGAAAAGAAAAGAAAAAAAAGAGACATGAGTGACACATTCACAACTCAAAAGAGGACAGGAAGGACAGATGAATGAAAGAAACAGGAAATCAAAATAAAAATGGCAGCTTACAGATATATCTAACTGCGTTTTACTCTAAATGACCAACAAAAGCAGAGTTCTGCTGAACAGTGAAGCTAAGCAGTAGCTGGCATTAGCTCTAAATGCAGATTTAACTGATATCCAAAGGAGAAATTAGTGGGAGGAATGTAATTTAGACATTCACTTAAGTGCTTTCTGGATAATCTAATGACATCTGTTACTTATATATGCATATTGAAATATCTCCGTTATGACATCGACATCGCCTTTTAATGGCCAATTTAAACTGAATAGCATCACACTGCCACCACTCAAAAATAAAATTAAATAAAGACAAGAAATAGGCACTTAAATAAGTTACCACAGTTCGCAAACTATAGAACTGGACATTAATTGCCCAACACTGCTCTATAGTTTAGGTTTGTACCAGCTGTTTTCGGTGGCACCTCCTCTGTGGTTCGTGGATGGGAGAGAGTTGGGGACCGTCTATAAACTATAGGGCCCTCTGAACCGACAGCACATTCCCAATGAAAAGGAGACAGAATGCAGTGAGGTTAATGAAGATACAAACGCAAAGCAAAGGTGTCAATGCACACAAAACCACTGTCAAAGCCCTGTAAGGTCTAGTCTAAATCTTGCACATCTTGCAAATCCCATGAAACTTTGAACTGGTGACCCTTTTAGAGGTCTTGAGATATGAAAGCAGACAGAAAAGCACTAACAACCGCAAATGCAGCTCATCTCCAAACAGAGCTGTTACTGTGTTATTTTTTCTTGCTAGGGTATTTCACAATGACATATGTGTTAGCATTATCATCACTCACGTAATCACATTTATGTGAGCAAGTGTGATTAGTGCAGGAAAAATGCGACGTGTGAAGTTAAGTGAGTGACTAATAACTAATCTGTGTCTACATGTGTGTGTATAACGCAGGAAGTGAGCACTGACCTGGTGAGTGCTGTGAGGTGGCGAGAGATGTCATGGAGTTGGACAGGTTGAGGTTGGCCGTGATGCTGAGCTGGCTCTGAACCGTGGGTGGATACGGAGAGGTGGGGGTGCACAGTGATTCCTCCCCTCCTTCTTCTTCAATACCAGGAAGGTAAGTGTCGATCAGAGCATCTAGGAACTTAACCACGAGCTCCGCATAGTCTGGAATTTGGGTTTGCTGATGGAGAGAATAAAAGCAGGAGCGATTATTAATGATTTAGCTTTATTTAACATATTCCAGTCCCTAGATATGGCACATATATTTTTCACCTGTTTTGTCATTATTATTCTAACCTTGAGTATGAGCAATAGCAATAGTGACAACATGTAATGTATGGAAGAAAGATGTTGAGATGTTTTCAAATGTCTTTAAAACAAAAAAGCATGCTGAATTACACTAACTAATGAACTGCTCACCAGCAAGCGGCTGTTGATGAAGAGCAAAGCATAAAAAAATCTAAACCAATTTTTTTTGCAATGCATCACAAAATGTTCCAACAAAAATGTGTCATGTAGTCATAAGTTGCATAATTCCAGATATGAATGCATACTGTATTAAAAACAGTAACAGTAAAAAAAACTTAAATGGAAACCATTTTCCCCAGCACATATAAAAAGATATTATAACAGTAATAATAAATATATAATAATAACAATAATAATATAATTTCTTTTTAGATCATTCATTTTCTATAATGAAACCTGACATATTGTGGTGAATCAAGTATTTTTTACTTGCCATGCCAATATTTTAACTGGCTCCACCACAAAACTTCAGGTTTTTATTACATGAGATGCATTATAGAAATTGTTGTAGTGGACTGACAAAGCTATGGGGAAAACATTTTATTTGTGAAGAAACCTAAAAAGTAAAAAAAAAAACAAAACAAAAAAAAAAACAATTCTAACATGCATTCAATAAGAATATAATTAAATTTGAATATTTTGAAAAATATTTAATTAAAATAGAATTTAAAAGTAATTAATAGAATAATTTAAATCGGATAAAATATTTGCAGGGCAAGTAAAATTCTGGTCTGACAGATAAGAAAAAAATTGTGAAGAAATGTGTTTCAAAAACAAGTAAAATAAAGGTAATTAAATAGTGATTTAAAAAGTAAACTTATACATTGTATTAAATTAATCTTAAATATTGTAACACATCACAGTGAAAATATTGGCAGGGCAAGTAAAAACCTAAATTACTAGTCTGACAAGGCAGGAAGAAATAAATCATTACTGCTGAGCCATGAAAGAAAGAAAACAGTTCCTTCAGCAAGGGATGCCTAAGCAATACATCCCTGTCTTTTACACCTATTTAAAACACACAGCAGAACTGTGGGAGAGAAGCAGGGCAGAGACACAGGATGAGTGTGGGAGATGTTTGGGGAAGCCGTTTTGGTCAATAAATCTTGGAAGCTGCAGAGACACTGCAGCACACAATTTCTTCACAGCACTGTGTTGGAAAATGACAAGTGTTTATAAGAGCAGCTAATCATACCTTAGAGAAGGGCCCGGCAAACCTCCAAAGGCCATTGAAACCGAAACCTGTGAGACAGAGAGAGAGGTGACAGCAGAGACGGAATACAGAGCAAGAGAGTGATGGAGAGACAACAGAAGAAAAAAAAAAAAAAAAAAGGAAATCAGTCAGACATCTGAAGCTGAAGTAACTCAGTCGATTAAAAATGTTAATTATATGCAATAATAGCACTAAATTAATATGATAAGTTGACAGCACCACTTTAAATTTTTTTTTTTTTTTAGACAATTAAGAAAGCATCTGCCGAGAAATCTGTTAATAAATGACTGGAGAGATTGGCTTTACTCTGTAAGCAGGACGGCTGGTATTGAGGAGGAGACTCCTCATGATAGACCACATTCTGAATGATGCCGTGGACGGGGTTCAGGAGGTTGGGGTCCTGGCACATGGAAAGGACGGTGCTTAACTTGGAGTCCAGCAGGTTGTGGCTTTAATAGATAAAAATGACACGGGCAAAATTACTGTCAAACCACAGAGCCAAAACTAAATAAACAACAAACAAAAGATCATTTTCATGCATGTTGCAAAAGCGTATTAGTGTAGATTATCTAAGTGGATCTGAAAAGCTTGTTAGGTTGGGTGTAGTACAAAACACCACAATCTTCAAATATTTCCTCATGGAACTCTATTTGCTAGTGGATTACCGTTTGAAAATGTGGCTTTATTTGTATTACTCTGGCCAGATACACCCATAAGTATGCATCACTATGATGATTAGTGATTAGGGAGTAGTATGAATCTGTCGCTGTACATTACAATAACAACACTTTCCTTATATTTCATCAAGAATTAATCTCAGGAATGACTAAAAACAGGGGCATGACTGGTGTATGCAAAAACACACTTCAATTACATACAAAAATGTTCACCAATCCATGTTTATATGTGAATAAAAGCCTAAATTAAATCCGCTCATCATATAAAGTTATCGTGTCTCTTCAGAAGACTTGGATTAAACATTTTGCAAATGTTTTGAAATTAATTTTTTTTGAAGCATCAGAGTTTGGGGTGAACAGACTTTTAGTGGAGGGACAAATCTTTTGGATTTCAAATCTCTTATGGATTTGGAATGACATGAGTGCGAGTTATTGATGACAATTTCATTTTGGGGTGAACTGACCCCTTAACTATTTAAACATTCAATCCTTTTGGATAATTTTACCAAAAAAAAAAAAAAAAAAAAAAATAATAATTGTTAACACCTCATTTCAAAATCTTTCCATTCAGGTCAACATTTAAACCTGAATCTCATGAAATATGGGAAACTATGGGAGACTAATGGATCTTGACTGACTCAGTGTGATGTGTTGGTATGTAATGTTGTAGACACTCACACTACTGGAAAGACCTTGGGGAACACCACACTGGCCTCCGCCAAATACTCGTACAGGATCCGCTGATGAAACTCATCCGTAGTGTATTTCACCAGTGTTGCCTGCAAATATAAAACAATACTTTGCTATACAGAGGTACATGCAGTATAAAAACTGTCATAGTTGGAGAAAGAAACTTAATCATCTTTTATTTAACATTTTTGTGCTATACAAAGAAATTGCAACATAATACATAAAACGTTCAATAATTTAAGAGGTTTCAAAGGTAATTCCACCTGCAAGAGGATTTAAAGCACAATTGCAAGTGCTAAGAAAAGTAGTGTGGAGCACGCACCAGTACAGTGATGAGCAGCGTCTGGATCTTCGGGTCTGTGAGAACGTTCTCGTCCAGGAGGACATTAGACTCGGACACAGAAACTTTGCGTAAATGGGAGTTGGCTATTCGCTGAGTTTCTGGAATAAAGAAGCCGTGTTGGCGATTCAACCGCTTTCATTTCTATGCCTAATTTTCTTTTATTGCACATAGATTAGTACTGGCCTGCAGCATAACACATTTGATTCATAAGTGTAGAAAAACTCACCTATCTCATAGTCATTTTCAGAAACCCGTCTCATCTTTGGAGGCGTGGTGATGCCTGACTCCATGTCTGGTCTCTTCGGGGCTTTTGAGTCCGAAATTAGGTGATCAAAACTCTTTCTAGTACCTAGAATAAAAATAAAACCACTTAAGTATAAGGCTAAAGTAAAGCTACAGCATGTTTAAGAAACACTTTGAAAGAATGAAGTCATCAGACCGCTTATACCCAGAAGTTTCTTCGCATTGGCCTGTGACGGCTGGCCCATGTCTACACTCATGGATTTGCGTGGGCGAAGGCTGGTCTGCCCCATGGCTGAGTACGGAGGTGCAAGACTGCGCTCTGACACTTTTGGAGAAGCCCAGGGCTGGTTTTCACGCAGCAGCCTGACACATAAAAGAGTGTGAGAATCAACAAGTAACAACAAAAAAAAAGTAATAAAAAAAAATAAAAATCAGTAGTGTGGTTGGAAATGGAAGAAAACGGGAAATTTAAACTTGTTTAATGAAAAAATCTCACCTGCATCCAGACTCAGTGTCGTACACAGAGTACGCATCCATGGGAAAGTTCTCCATGGTAACGTCTGAGAGCAGCAATGACTTCCTGTGCTTTAGGCTGCAGCGGCTCCTCACCTCCTCAGATACTGTGAGCAAAGCTGCAACACAAACATACACTTTAGATGTTTCCGTCTCAATCTAAATACAAATCTGATTTATAACAGATTGTGACTGTTTGCTTAAAGGCTTACTCCACCCCCAAAAAGAAAATTTTGTCATTAATCACTTACCCCCATGTTTTTCCAAACCTGTAAAAGCTTCGTTTATCGTCGGAACACAATTTAAGATATTTTGGATGAAAACCGGGAGGCTTGTGACTGTCCCATAGACTGCAAAGTAAAATACACTGTCAAGGTCCATAAAAGTATAAAAAGCATCGTAAGTATAGTCCATCTGCCATCAGTGGTTCTAACGTAATGTTATGAAGCGCCGAGATTATTTTTTGTACACGAAGAAAACAAAAATAACAACTTTATTCATCAATTTGTCTCCTCTGTCTCTGCGCTTCACTGTAGCGCCATTTTGGAGAATATGAGCTGAATGCAGGCAGTGTACGCTCTTCTGTGTCAGCCTCGCTGCATGGATGCGCTATGTTCGTTCAAATCAAAGTGTAAATGCACATAGAAAACGTATCCTTGTGTCGCAGCTGACACAGAAGAGCGTACGCTGCTTGCATTCAGCGGATGTTCTCCAAAATGGTGCTACGGTGATGCGGAGTGACACAGAGGAGACAAATTGTTGAATAAAGTCGTTATTTTGGTTTTCTTCACGTTCAAAACGTATTCTCGTTGCTTCATAACGTGACGGTTGAACCACTGATGGCAGATGGACTATTCTGACGATGTCTTTCATACTTTTCTGGACCTTAACAGTGTATTTTACTTGGCAGTCTATGGGACAGTCACAGGCCTCCCGGTTTTCATCCAAAACATCTTAAATTGTGTTCTGAAGACGAATGAAGCTTTTACGGGTTTGGAACGACATGGGGTAAGTGAATAATGACAAAATTTTCATTTTGGGGTGGAGTATCCCTTTAAGGTTGTGCTGGCTTTAACTTACCTGCCAGATAGGCCACACTCTGCGTGTTCACCTCAAACTTGTCACAGCTGCGGTGTTTTCCCACAAGGCCCAGGAGCGTATGAAGGATACGGACTGTCCTCGCCACAGTGGTGGAAGAGGGATGCCTGTATCCTAAAAGAAGAAAAGACAAATATGAGGAACCAGACACACTGATAACCAGCAAATGTTCAATGTGAACAGTTATTTACTAGCGTTCTCTATCCTTTTTCTATTTTATCTCTTTATTTATTATTTTTAAAAAAAAGCCAAACTAACATCAACAAATTAAACTAACATGAGCTCTTAATTTCAATATAATAATATTCCAAATTTAAATGTACAATTACAATGGTATTCCACATTTGTAAGTCGCTTTGGATAAAAGCATCTACTAAATGTCTAAATGAAAATCTTTAAAGGTGCCATGTGTAAAAATTGAGGTAAAAATATCCAAAAAATGACCTACACGCATCAAAAGAATGAGAAGAAATAAGGGCGATGATGTCATTAAAAAAATGTCAAGTTATAGTGCTGCAGAGATATCAACCTTAATTAGCATTAGCATTACTAGCCACGGCCCGACAGGTGTCGTAATACCAGTTTCGGCCATGGGAGGCGGTATGCGGGCAACATAACCACCAGCCAACCTGCAATACACGAATAACTCGCACGGCTTGTGGGCGTACTTGAACCTGATGTCAATCGTGTGGAAAGTACAGCCCACTACTTCATTTCAGTTCAGGCAAGAGAGTGGAAGGATGGCTGAAGCTCTTGGCAAGAGACACCTACCACCACCACCCGCTACAGAGAAATAACCGCGCTCGGAATCACAAATTAAATCCGATAAGAAAAGGAGCCGAAACAGAGTAAACATCGGCACTGCTTTCCATCACTGGAGACAACTGATGGACTTGAAAGAAATGAGGTTCGACTCCGAACTTGCAACATTTCTTTTGGATTGGTAAGTAAGATGCTGTTAGTATTTCGCTAGAAGTTTGTTTTATATGTTTTCGTATTTTTTCGGGAAGTTATAACATAGAAATGTATCAAAGGCTGTTCGATAAACGTGCTAATCTTAGCGATGGCTAACCGTAGCTGCGTTTGATAATTAGCTAGCTATAACTTACCCACAGATCCGATCCTGTTATCTACCAAAGCCCGTCTCTACCAAGCTGATGCTAAAATGTAACATTACCTAAGAAGCTTGAAATGTCTTCGATGATAATGAACCCGAGCGAGAGAGAGAGAGAGAGAGAGAGAGAGAGAGAGAGAGAGAGCGCGCCCCGGCTGCGCGCGCACTCACTCACTATATTCAGAGCGGTCAACTTTTTGAAAGCGTGTGAAAAGAGTCAATTGCGTGTGTCTCAAGGTGAATGCTTGAGAGTTGGCAGCTCTGGTTACGTTGGTTGGCGCTAGCTTGGTCAACATCAGCTGTCTGATGTTGACCAATGATGTTGACAGAATGCTGTTGTGTATATACAACTCAAAATGTAATATGAACAAAACGAATATGAACATATTCACTGGTAAAGGTGAAGGGGAGTAGCTTGAAGATGTCATGTTTCAAAATCACTTGACATCACCCAACGTTCCTCTGGAGGCAAAGCGTCCTCTTAAGGCTTCGGCTATGGCTCTAGGGTTGTTGTGAAGGTAGGGGCGGAGCATAGAGACTATGCCGTTTCTCGTTTGTTACTCTAGAGTAGACCAATTCACTTTATTGAGGCATACTGCCCCCATCTGGTATGGAATGTGGAGTATGACTTGATTTTTTTGCTAGACATTACACATGGCTCCTTTAAAACCGCTCAATACATGAATTAGTCTGTTTATACAACAGTAATACATAAATTTGTCAACCTAGAATAGCGAATTATTATTATTATTATTATTATTAATAAATCAGCTGTGACATGGATATTTTATTTATTGGTTTACTTTATTATTATTATTATTATTAACCCTCTGAAAACACTGGCCCAGATAAGTTTTGAGTCAGAAATTTAAGTCAGATTATGACATGAAATAAAATGAAAACAAAATAAAATGTATATTTTGAACCTGATTTATTATTATTATTATTATTATTATTATTATTATTATCCAGCTGAAGCATTGGCCCAGATTAGTTTTGAGTCAAATATTTAAGTAAGATTATGACATAAAATGATATGAAATTAAATAAAATAAATAAACGTTGAAACCGATTTTATTATTATTATTATCATCCTCCATCAGAAACAGTGGGCCGGATTAGTTTTAAGCCAAAATAAACAAAAATAAAATGCATGTTGACCATGATTTTTTATTTTAATTATTTATTTGTACAAAGCAGCCAATAGACATTCTGAATGCAAATATATATCCTATAGTGTGATCAACTGATCTTTTCATCATTACCTTTGAGCAAGTGCCCCACTAATGCAAAGTTGAAGTTAGAGGCAAAGTTGAGTCCCACAAAATGGTCCATTTGTTTACAATGCCATTCCAGAGGCTTCCGGATCTCCATGAAGACCTCCTCAGGACTCTATAAAGGGGTGAAAATGTTTTTATTAAGATAACTGCTTAAAGTTTTACATTCTACCTTGCTATTTTAGCTATCACTAATAATAATATCAAGATTATCAAAACATGTTTTGTGTCAGTGGTTGTCTAAATGTGGATTTTAGTCTGGCACCTTATCATTAAACACCCGGAGGCTGTCCAGTGTGTGCAGGTTCTGCTCCAGTAAAGCGGTCCCAGCAGAGTACAGATTCACTTCATCCAACTGAAGTACAGCCACAGCCACCCAGAACAGAGCTTTATGCATGGGAGAGTCCTGCAGATCATTAAACACACAAAGCTATTAATAAGTCAAGTGTGTAATTTCTGCACCACCAAACTGAATTGCAAAGATATTTTCATACAGGTTTACCCAAGATATCTCATATATGTATATACATTGGGAGAAGTAAACGAAAACTATTTTACAGTAGTGTTACATTAGAGGAACTAACTGCTGATGTTTTAATAACTGAATCCAGCATACAACATGACTGCACCTGATCGAGGAGAGGCTGTAATTTGGTGAGAGCGATGACGGTGGCCTCAATGAGAACTTGGCTGTTGTAATTATCCGGCCCCTTTAAGCAGCTCTCCAGCCCCTGTGCAGGAACAGCATTAATCAGATAAACAGTCTGAGCGAATGACACTATAGCTGTTAGACTAGCACTGCATTCAGCACAGAAACACACTGCATACAGCCCAAATGTTCACTATTTCCAAGCAAGATATAGTCACAATACTACAAATATACTACAAAAGATGTCCATAATCTTGATGCATTTAAACATTAGGCTTTCTTTTTTTAAGAACTACCTTTTGACATTCCCATTAACTGATTAAATGCACTACATAATACACTAAAGTTAGGGGTTGGTCAGTTGTTGTTTTTTTTTAAGTTTCTAAAAGAAGTCTCGCCAGCGTTGCATTTAGTTGATCAAAAACACAACAAAACAGTAATATTGGGAAATACTAATATAACAAAATATTATTTGAAAAATATTTGTAAAAAATAATTTAAAAATTGCATTACTTATTTTCAAATGTAACGTATTAATGTGACCTTATTTATTAAATATAAATAAATATACATAAATTACATGCAAATTTTTATAGGTTGCATTTTAAACATTGATTAATAATAATATTTAATGTGTGTGGAGTGTGGACATAAAAACTCATAAAAAATGTATATGAACTTTAATTCTACCTTAATTAATTTAAAGAATTCTGCTTCCTGCTGACAACCTCAAATTAAAAAAAAAAAAATCGAACTGGACTCTTATTGTGTTCTAAATGGTTGTATTTAATGAACTTTATCAAAAATGTCAGAGAAGACCGCATTATATCAACAATCCAGGCAACTGAAATCAAAACTAAAGTTAGGTATTCTGAGAGAGAAAGACAGATAGAGCTAACCCGATCAATGCTGAGCAGAGGACTGGCTTTACTGAGAATACGAATGATCTGTTTGAGCTGTCCATGAGTCACACGTTTACTGATGCAACCGAACACAACCAGCGCCCGTGGCTGAAGAGATGGGTTATACTGGAATGCAAACCTATCCAAGACAAGAAAGTACAATTAATTATTAATTATGTGTGAATGTACTGTGATTTTCAGTTGTAACTGCATCACAAAACTCTTATGAAATGTAATGTTTTCAACACACTTTTGTGCTAATTCAGTCCACTGATCCAACCATTTGCATCCGGGAATGTCCCTCATACAAGCCTGGGGGAAAAACAATAACTGGTTAAATAACATGTACATAAAAGACTTCAAGACATAAGTAGTTATTTAACTCATAAATTATTCTTTAAAAGGATCAGCACAGTGCTGGAGATACATAAAAAAAGATTACCAATACTTTAAAATGACACTGTGGCTATAAGGCTCACATTCATAATACACAATTGCAGGTAACTAACCTCCATGATTTCCAAAAGAGCTTCTGTAACCGTTTCCAGGGAAGACAGAGCAAAGGTCTCTCTCTCATAGGAGCCGGGGGAGAACGAGCGGTCTCTGTAGCTGGAGCGGAAGGCGATGACCGCCGCAGATTTGACCTTACTGATGCCGAACAGCAGGTAGAACTTGGGCAGGGAGAACTCCGTCAGACTCAGACGCAGCACCTGTTTAGTCTCCTCTGCAGAAGCAAAAACCAGAACAGCAGAAAATCAGACAGATCATCTCACGTTAAAACAACTTAATGTCTAGCAAACAATAAATCAGCACTACTGCACAATAATGTAAGGAGCACATTCCCATGTAGCATATACATGTAAAGCATATTCAATCAAAATTTTTGGCACAAAAAAAGCCCTTTTTACATCAATTCTGTCATATTGCAACAAAATGATTCCGAATCATTACTGTATTCAAAGTTTTTTATTAATTCATTCACTTTATTTCATTTTTTTAATTATAATTTTTTGGTCATTATTCAGGCTTTAAATGGTTAAAAATGCAGGTCTATCTTAGGTGTAACTTTGATATCATGTAGTTATATCATATTTGGCATAAACTGTCCTTAAGCATGAGTTAAAAAAATGGATTACATACTTGTTAAAACATTGCTACAATTTTATTTTTATATGGAGATAACAATATTATAAAAGTGATACTATGGATAGAGGACGTTTTAGCCGGAAACAATGGTTAAAACATCTTAATGATGAACTTGTTACAAACACACAGCTTTTCCCTTCACACAATGTTAATTGAGGGACCGGAGTCATGTGGATTACTTGTGGATTATTGTGAGAAAGTAATGTATCGCTAAATTTCACCAAATCTGTTCCAATGAAGAAACAACCTCATACACCTTGGATGGCCTAAAGGTGACTACATTTTTTGCTAATTTTCATTTTTGGGTCAACTATTCCTTTAAAGCCCTCATTTTCTGTGAGTTATTTCTCACCGCTGAAGTTGAGCTGTGAGCAGGTGCAGAGAGAGTGAATGATGTTGATAACGAGGCCATGCGTTGACGCTCGGAGTGACAGCGGGCCGGTGGCCACCAGCAGGGTGACGACGTGGAACAGGTAGGGCAGATGAGCGGCCACGTCCAGAGAGTTGTTGAAGGAAAGCATGAGCATGTAACGGGCCAGGATGGCGATGTCGTCCCACATCAGGTGCTGCTCAAGGGTGGGGGTGGGGGACAGGCACGTCTTATCGATGATCTTGCACATTCGGCCAATCACCTGACAGCAGATGAATAAAGGAATTTTTAGTTCCAATACAAATTTGGCCTTTATTTGACTTTAACTGGACACTGATGAAAACTAAATATTCTAATAGTGTGCTTAATTGAACAAAAAACATGCAATATCACTGAAGCAGTTTAAGAGCAAATTTAAGCTCTCAAAATTAGCAAAAAAAATTACTCTTTACAAAAAGTATACTTTATCATTTCAAACAAACTTTAAATTAGAAACTACTCCAATTCAAAATGGAATATAGACAATGTGCCTTTTATTTTCACTCTGTGACATGTACCTAAACATCACTTGTTCTCTCATTAAGATTATACTTGGTCCCTCTTTTAACCTCAGAGTCATGGCTGCAATACGAGTCTTAGAAAAGCAGACGCAACAACTGGACAGAGTCTGTCCTTGTGCTGCCCGCTGTGACATCAGCAGTGGCTGGCACACGTTAACCAAACAATATTTGGCCTTTCAGCACAGCTGAGCATCTTCAACTAGTGTAAAATAGCAGAAAATATTTGGTTATGTTTAATGCGTCAATCGAGAGTCATAAAGAACAAGGCGCTTAAGTTATCGAATTCGCAATTCTGTCTCTCCTTCTGCACAAGAGTCTGACAATGAGCGTAATGACTAACAGTTGCCCATATAATAGGAGCGACTGCCCCGCTGGCTAACTATTGTCTGTCTGTGCGCACACATACAAACTGGGCATTTGTGCAGAACACTTAGGATTATAGATGTTGGGTAGAAGAGCTAGTCAGCCTGGATAAGATCACAAGAGGAATGATTCAGGAACACAAGAGCCAGAAACACTTTAAGCGGTAAGTCGAAATCTGTTTCAAAGAGTGTTAGAGGCTAGAAATTTACCTAAAAGACCTATAGGACATTTACAGACATGCTAACAAGAAATAAAACTGGTTTGAGTGATAATTTAATATTCATGATATTATATAAGAGGTATACGTTTCAACTAAGATAAATTGGATGAAATTATACAAAAATGCATATGCAATGTAACTGAAGCAGTTTCATGGCATTTTGAATCATCTTGGAATTCAAAATTATTTATAAATAAAAAAATATATTTTTATATAAAAATGCAAAAGAATAAATAAAATAATACAACTAATTAAAAGTAGCAATTAGCTGCAATATCATCTGTGCTTACAACATTACTGCATATTCTGTTACTACAGTATGAAGAAAAAGCAAAATTTGGTTCGGTTGCATTTTCCATGCTCTAAATCAATCAATGCATGTCAGCAATGCAGCAAGATTGAATATTTCTGTATAACCTAACTGAGAAGCTCTGTTACAATAATATCTTAAGAACAGCATCATATTAAGTGATATATTAAAAACATAAATTCATATAATATGGTGACCAGTAAGTGCTTACCTTGCTGGACACCAGCTTGACATTTCCTGAAGCCAGAGCTACAGCTGTATCAGCCATCACTTCAGCCTTGATGGATCCCAAACCCCCGGTAGCACTAGTCTTTATGAAGCTATCCAACACCACATCAAGCAGGTCTGTGATCTATAAACATAAAAGGATGCATTCTGTAAGTGCTGACTTAGGGTTTCTAAGGACTTACTATAGATATATGAAGGGGTGTTAGAGTTTGAAGGCATTTGTCATTGTAATGCCTATTTGAAACTTTTTGGACTGAATAAGCTCACAAAATCAAATTCCTTGAATGAAATCGGGAGAAACTTTACAGTAGTTTGAAAGGCCTACCTGACCCAAGCTGCCCCATATCTTCGCCTGTATGGAGGGGTACATCTGCTTCTCATTGATGGTCATAGTAATGAGTTTGTCCAGGATAGCCGTGACACGCTGCCGTTTAGCATCGTCATTGTGTTTACAAAAGCGCACCAAATTACGCAGCCAAGGAGTCATATACTCCAAACACAGATGCTTCAGCTCAATACCTAAAGCACGAAAACAGGAGACACACAACATTTTTGTAACAAATGACACAAAAATGGTGCTTTGCATGACCACTCACTTATTTTGTACTGCACTACTGTTCAAAAGTTTGGGGTCAGTACTGTTTTTGAAAGAAATCCCTCATGCTCACCAAGGCCTCATTTACTGCCTTATTAATTAATATTGTGAAATATTTATTTTTTTAAATGTAAAATAACTGTTTTCTATTTTAGCATTTTAAAATGTTATTTATTCCTGTGATGACAAAGCTGAATTTTCAGCATCATTACTCCAGTATTGAGTGTCACACGAACTTTAAGAAATCATTCTGATGTGTTGATTTGGTGCTCAAGAAAAGCACCAAATTTTCTTGGTATCAAAGTTGAGCTGTGTAATGTCTTTGTAGAAACAGTGATGCATTTTTTCAGGATTATTTGATGAACAGAAATTTCAAAAGAACATTCTAAAAGTTTTCACAGTCACTTTAAATCAATTTAATGCATCCTTGCTAAATAAAAGTATCAATGTCTTTTAAAATAGGGGGGAAAAAATCTTACTGACAACAACAACCTTTTGAAGAATAGCACATATGTGGGGAATGATGATTGTTTTTTGCATGTGACACTGACTTGACTTGCTGAAGCCAGAGATGCACTCTTCTAGGAACTCCAGAGTGAGGTGGGGCTCATTAGCTGCTAGCGTTTTGCTAATGGACACAATAAAAAGGGTGTTGTTGGCTGGAATGCACAAGCCAGATGTTTCCAGGAGTTGGCCTTCAATCTTCAGGTTGAAGGTGCAGGTTAAGGCACAAAGGAGATTGTACGCAGCTGACCTGTTAAAGGAGTTTTTAATTAAGAGCAAGTCATTTTCAGAAGCACTAATTTGCTTTAACAAATACATCAGAAATTCAAGAGATATTTCATTTTTACACGACAGGTTCTGCCTGGTTCTAACTGTGGGGGGGCAAGTTCAAGAGTTGAACTAAAGACACAAAGGAGCAGTATTAGCATTTCTAATCAGTTTCTAACAGCCTGAGCATGGCCTAAAACTCAATCCCCCAAGATGCCAAGCAAAGTGCAAAGATTCTCACCTCAGACTGGGGTCAGAGCTTCCCAGGTTGAGGAGGGCGATGTTGAGCAGGGTGCCAGGAACATCTTTAGGCCTGATCTTTGTGTGCTGAGGAATGGAGTCCGGTTGGGAGAGCTCCCAGCGTGTGCGGATATGGATGATGGACTGAACGATGGCTTCACACTCCTGGTGCATAAACGTGAGAGGGGTGCCCTGGTTAGCAATGGTCAGTGTGAACTGGTTCTCGTCCACCAGACATATCTCCTCGATCTCTGAAGCATAGTATATGTCGTTCAGGAAAACGGGCTGTCCCAGGACACGTGTTCGCTCAGCAGAGGTGACCTGAACAGCTGTTGATCCCACCTAGGTAGAATGGGCCAAAAAATAAAAAATAAACTCTGGGATTTACACTTTGGGTTATAGTACCATATTATAAAAGATAACATTTAAAAAAACAAAACCACACTTATAATTTAACTAAAAAGAGGGATTGAATTAATAAAACGTAATTTGTGGTTATAAATTCTTAATACTTGGCCAAAATAAATATATTTTTGTCCACATGTCATGTGCAAAGCTCCATATAATTTTTTTTATTTACTATATACATTTATTTAGAAAAGTATAGAATGACAATTAAAAATTCTAATAGACTTTAATATGGGTGCATCCCTGACTAATGTAGAAAATATTGGTGTAATAAACCGACCTCAAAATAACACTTGGGTTGAGTTTTGCACATATCCATAAGCTCTTATCCATAAGCTTTTACCTTGATCGACACTTTTGTGTCCTTGTGCGCCAGTTTCAGGGCATTGTGGAACACTTTGAGGTCCTCTTCCAGTGCCAAGGTAGCTGCAGGTAGCTTCTGCTGCTCAGGTTCAATGTGTTCAGCCAGACGTGCAGGCGAGTCGATAAACAGCAACTTCTTGCTCCCCTTGAGGCCGGTCAGTAGTCGCTCGTGGTATTTGGTGTACTCTCGTACCCAGGTGTTGCAGTTGTAGATGTACACGGCAGCCACATTCTCGTAGGCAAAGTTTGGAAAGACCACAAACCACTTGGATAAGAAGTCCGTCTTGAAGCGATTACTGGGGCCCACGTGGGTGAGGTCTACTACGATCTCGTAGTGCTTGGCATAGTAGGGCTTGAGGGTCAGAAGGACGTGATAGATCAGAAGATCACCATTGATTTGTCCTGTTTTGAACCTAAAGAGTAACAACCATAGTTTGGAATTTGAATGAGTTTTTGCTTCTAAAGGTGATGCACTGTGCATATATATGCCAAAAACAACGGTGCATTAATCATTTCAAACACTTGAAACATGAGCAGTCTGTACCAATGACCTTAAATGGCAAACTTCTGACAGCATACACAAAATAGCAACCAGTTTATCAAATATAGCCCTGTTTTCTACTGTTGTAACCACAGGTCAAGAGCATCTCAACTGAAGATCACCAAAATAACATCAAGCGTGGTGGACAGGAAGTGATTCACAATATATTAAGCCTCATTGCTTCAGGCCGTTGCTCTTCATTTTCCAGCTCTCCCTCTCCGGATAAGTCCCTAAGAAAGGCTCTATAAACACTTTAGTAAGTACTTGTTAATTCACCAATTATCTCTAAAGCTTACGTGTAATTGAGAGTTTGGAAAACAGAAGGCAGGAGAGCAAACTACTCAGTCTTTGTTAAGGTTTTTTATTATACAGGCTAAAGAGTTTTAAAACCTATTTTAACAAAAGATTGGTGCATTTTAATATCCATATACACTAATTAAAAGCATATTGATTTATGTTAAATTATGCACACACTACCATTAAAAAGATTGGGGTTGGTAAGAATTTTTTGTGTTTTTGAAAGAAGTCTCTTAAGCTCACCAAGCATGCATTTATTTGATCAAAAATACAGGAAACAGGAATAGTAAAGTAGCTCAAATAAAATGATTATTTTTCATGTGTTTTCAGTCACACAATCCTTCAGAAATCATTCTAATGCTGATATGATGCTCGAAAAACATTTCTCATTATTATCAATGTTGAAATCAGCTGTGCAAATATTAAATGTGGACATCATGATTCAGCGTGATTCAGGATTCTTTGATGAACATAAAGCTCAGAAGTGAGGCATTTATTTGAAATAGAAATGTCTTTACTGTCACTTACAGCCAATTTAATGAATCCTTGCTGAATAAAATCATTAACTTTAAAAAAAATCTTACTGACCACCCACTTTTGAATGGTAGTGTACATAAATAATGTTCTTTTTTTTCATTAGCCAAGCTTTTTACATTCAGTTTGAACAGAAAAATTGATTGTCGCTGGAAACTTATTGCATCATGCCTAGTTAAAACTGACTGAACTGCTAAAGAATATTCAAAAGAACAGGTCCTGCTGAATAACAGTACTTGTTTGTTACACAGATCTCAAAATACAATGACCACAAATGATCTGATGTACAACACCACCATGCAAGAGTACAAAGACCTCAACATTTCCTTTGCAACAACTAGTTTTCCTGCAACTGGTGCCTCCGAGATCAGCTGTTTTATTGATACCCAGCTAGTGTTTATAGCAGCTGCAACTGCTGGTGGCGTCATCCTGATCCTTCTAACCTCCACCATAGTGTTGGCATGTACCGTCTCAAGTCTGAAACGTCGTCACCAGGCCCCTCGTCCATCACGAAGCAATGCGGAGATAATGATTGGAGCGGGCTACTTGGGTACAGAGAGAAGAGAGGGCAGCACTGGGGGTCCATGCGAAACCAGCATTCTACTGGAGGATGTAAAGACAGACGGCGAGGAGGAAGAGATTCATGATGGCGCGGCAGGACTGAGCCAATTAATCACCCCTTCTAATGCAGCTAGTGATTCAGAAAGCGTCCCGACAGCCATGCAGAGCTCAACCTCAAGGGATTCCTACATAGATCCCATAAGTTTGGACAACTTGCCTCTCAAGGTGTAAATTATTATATATTTTTTTTGTATGATGGGCTCTGATGTCAGGCATTTTATTTCTCTTCTCTTTTTTTTTTTGCCTTTTGTTTTGTTTTTTAAACGTCTTCAACAGTTCAGCTACTGCAGTAAAAAAAAAAAGTAGCAAGCTAACAAAAGTGCATAGGTACAAGTGCCTTACAGGGTTTTTCAGAATCGTTTAAATAACTTCAATTTCTTCTCATCCTGTTAAAAGGAAATTTCCCATAACATTAGATGAATTTGATGGGTCAACTAGTCAGTAAATAGAAAACATTGACATTTCAACAGATCAGGTCAATGCAGTTCTCTCATCTCAATCAGCTCTTGTTTAGTGAGGATGACAAGGACAATAAGTAAATGAAATTTCTGTGCATGTTTGTGTATATTGTGAAATTGCCATCTAACATCAGCATTGTCTCACATTTTGACTATTTTTATTTTTTTATGACAAGCAGCAACATATTGTACCCAGAAATCAAAGAGCACATTCACTCGCTGTAAACGAAAGCCTAATAGATGAACTCTACATATTGTGCACAAATAGCAGACCACAACATGTATTTAAAGCTGGTTAATTTTTGCTGTAATTTCTACTACAGTTACTGAACCGCATTGCAAAAATAATGACTGTTTTTTAAACATTTATCTGCCACTGGTCGATCAAACAGTTTGGATGAAACAACCTATGAATGGCTTATATTTAACTCCGAATATTAAGCAGTGACACAAGAAATCACACACTTCAGCATTAAAATGGGAAAAGCAATACCATTCTGCATTCCACATCCTATAACAATAAGCAAGTTTTCTCTCCTAGAACACTTAATGAATCTCAATGTAAAATAAAATGAAATGCTAATGATAAAAATGCTTGTCCTGTTTATCATTTACAACCAGATGTTGAAATTTTGTTGCTTGCTGGGTGAAACTCACTGCAGCAATGCTTCCGTTAAGGTAGTTGCCAGATTTAGCTTCAGAAGTTTTTATTGGTGGTTGAAAAGTGGATGTTCAGTAAAGGGAACTTTACAATAAGAGGCATGAGATAATTTCCTTTCAGATGACTTTTGCTCTGCAAAGAATTCTTACTCATAGATATTTTAAACACACTTATTAACTGTTCCTTTCAGAAAATTAACAGCATTGCTTTAAAATATACCTTAAGAAGGAGCCTCATATCCTAGAACACAGTTTAGATAGGAAAAAAAGTGCTTCTGTTTTTCATACTCTGTTACCACAGATTCTTTCCTCAGTAAAAAAAAAAAAAAAAAAAAAAAAAAAAAAAAAAAAAAAAAAAAACCGCTATTAGCAAAACCGAATGCAGCCATTTCACAGCTTCATTTCCTGTCAAGTGAAGTGACAGTTCCGTATTCATCACAATATACTTCAGTTCAAAAAATTCTTCAGAGGATGCCTGAGTAAGTAAATATTCAGCTGTTTTGTCTAGCAATAACCAATAATTATCTTATTTAATACTGCACAGCAAAACTCTTAAGTCATGTTTTTCAAGTAACTACAAAACACTACAAAATAGAGTAGAAAACAGTCTGTCAGAAACGAATTGTCCAATATTGCCTGTTCAACAAATGACAACCTACTTTTTTCCTTGTCAGTCTATGCTACGAGAATTCACTTACAGTGTGTAACATTTGTAAACAGTTGCATTTAGTAGAATTTATATGAAAAAGATAAATGCAAACGTTTTAATCTGAGCATACTGCATGTGGCCTATATGAATGTGTAGTGAGATAAAACAGCTTGTTGAGTCTTTGCAAAAATGTCTCTTTTTGGCAAGGTTCTCAAAGGACACCATGAGGACTACTCTTTGCACGCTTGTCTTCCTCTTTTCTCTACCATGGAGTCTAAACGGCCATTTAACAACCAGCCTTAAGAATACTGAGGTAACAAACACAGCAGAAAATGCATCAAGGCAGAGGGACTACACTATTGATTCTGTAACAGAAAACGTGGTTTCACTTTCAAGAAGCGTTCAGACGCAACACCTCACGAGTCACTCAGAGCAGCAAGGTATCACGCTGAGGATGCCCAATGGTGAAGACGAGACATCAGGGATAAAGAGGAATGTACATTATGACATACACAACT
The DNA here is from genome assembly GCF_018340385.1 of Cyprinus carpio. Lineage (NCBI taxonomy): Eukaryota > Metazoa > Chordata > Actinopteri > Cypriniformes > Cyprinidae > Cyprinus > Cyprinus carpio. The sequence goes on from NC_056586.1 coordinate 18,623,081, forward strand.
CGACTACTGCGTCACCACACCTTGAAATGCAAATACTGGACAAGGTAACTCCACAAAAGGAACATCTAAAACCAACAGAAAGTTCCCGCAGACCACAGACTAAATATATTTTGCAGAGAGAGAATGCTACACAATTTAATGTCTCTGCTAAACCACCCAATTTCACAAGGGCAGATGTTTTACCAGAAGAAAAAACAAGCAGTGGACTTTCTGAGACACAGCAAGCCACACAGGAAACATCTTCTACTTCTGGTTTCACAGGACTTTATGATGCGCAAGCAAATAAAACAGTCATGGATAGCAACAAAACCAATACAAATAAAGATCTTCAAACAGTCCAGCCCCCAATGGTAACTACAAACCAGCCAAGCCCAATGACTCATACGAACACTTCCGCAATAACAACTGTGACAGATTTCAACGGGAAAGTAAGCATCAGTGGTGTGAAAACCACAGAGAGGAAAGAAGTTACAGACAAGTGGACAAGCACTCAAAGACCTGAGCTTAAGACTTCATCTGTGACTAAACCAACAAAGAAGTTGACCACCACTAAAAAGACCACCACAAAGCCAAATCCACCTACATCAAAAGACGAGCAGCAAGCGAACCCAGGTCCTGCTGTAGCAGCCGTGATTGGCACCACGTTTGTTTTGATGTTCATAGCGATAATCTTTATCTTGATAAGGAAACATAAAAAACAAATAAGGCAGCTAGAAAATCCAGAGTGGGCCGGACCATCACCATTTCTGGATGGCGATGTTCTACCGAACTTGCCAAACATGGATGAACCTGAGACCATCAATAGACAAGGCTTCAACCAGCGGTCCATTTCCAGATACATCTCCCAACGGCTCTCAAAACACCTGACATTGGGGAGGAACACAAGTGAGGAAGTTCTCATGGGGGACATCCTGCAAGGAAGCACGTTTGGCAGACAAAATCCAGATGGGGTCCAAACCAGTGGGAACCCGACAACTACACAAGACTCAACTGAGAGAGAAGATAACAAAATCCAGGAAGGTCAAGCATCTGTGGACTCTTCTGACTCCAAAACACCTGCGCCAGGAAGTGCACAAGGACCTGTGATGGAGAACAAAGAATCAAAGCAGACTGATGACCTCACTCCAGCTTTGCCTTCTGGCCCGCATACTGTAATTAAACTTCCTCCACCTTTAGTGTCTATAGATCTTGATTCCCTTTCAGAGGAAGCTGCTCCTTCGCAAACATCAGATGGTGGGATTGTTCCACCTGCTCCACGACTGCTCTAATCTCATGTGACCATCTAAAAACCACCAAAACAAGACAAACAACACACTCATATTTGCTTACTAAAAGTCAAACAAATTATGTAAACACCACTGCATGCAACCTTGACTTATCGAAGCATTAAAAAAAAGGACATATTAAAGAGGTTGTGTTTTTTTATTAGCCAAAAGGCTTTAATTAGTATGTTAATCATGATTTCCTCCTTGCCAAATAGTGGCAGCTCAATCTAGAGAATCTGATTGGACAAAAAGCTGTGCAGTACAGAATGAATCATCCATATTCTTGGTCAGGGGTGTGCAATCCTGCTCCTGGAGGGCCAATGTCCTGCAGCAGGGTTTCAACAGATATAAACAAGTTAAATTTAAGACGTATTAAGACCTTTTTCAAGACCTAAACCTGTAATGGAAATACCCATTTTATTACATTCATATATGTAATATTTAATGTGTTTAAATTAAAAAGAAATCAAAATAGCATTGCTGTAATAAATTATATTTATTACTATGATATACAGTGAAATTTTAATGTCAGCAGACAATATTCCATACAAAATATCCCTGCATGTCTTGAATCTGTGATCATTCTGAATGTATTGTAATAGACTGAATCATACAGTGAAAGAGCGCACTGTAAATGTGCACGCGCACTAGACTTCACATAATGCATACACTCTGTAGGTGTTTTGAATGTTTATTTGCGTTGTGAGAATATTGAGCAAAATAGCTCACTTGTCATGGTGTTACTTAACTATATCATGTTATGAATAAACTAAACATTCTGAATTTTTACCTCAGTGTGTTTCTTCTGAGTTTGTGTACTGTTACGCTAGTAATTGTTACTCCAATTCTGATTTTGTTAGGTCTTTAAAATGTCAATGCTTTTGTCATTTTAGTACTTTAAAAAGCAACATCTACAAGCTAATGTATGGCTAGCTCAGGCATAAAAAATAAATAAATAAATAAATAAAAAATTCACACAGTGTCCATTCTTAGCCGCTTTCCACTGAAATTACCTGGAACAATTTGTCCCAGGAATAATTTTTTATTTATTTATTTATTTATTTATTTTTTCGCAGGAACTTTTTTCCCCCAGACCTGTTGCTGTCTGTGTTTCCATCGCAGTCTAAAGTAGTGAGAAGATTAGGCAAACAGTCTGGTGATTTAGGTCTGCGCGCATTTCTCAATACCAAGTACGCAAATTTCGGACTTGGAAATTAAGTGTACTACGGAAACCCTAAAGGGAATAAATAGCCTATGAGATGGGAGGATAAAAAAAAAACATTTCAATACTTTGTCTCGCAATTATATCATTGCGTAAATATAGGCAACTGTATATAAATTGCGGGCATCACAGAGCAGCTATTGAAACCGCTTTCGATTGCGCGCTCTCATTTTACTTTCACTTTTGAGATCCGCGAACACAAGGACTCTATACTATGGAGCGGCAGTACTTACCACACATTTGACAAGATTAAATGTTTATCATTGGTGCTCAGGATCTGCAAATCATTTGCCATCGTTATATCAGACATTTCTCCTTACTCTGTGTATGTGCTTTCATGTACTGTAATGCAACAGGCTACCGCCAGACTTCGCGAGTTCAAGACACAGGGTCGGGACGATGCAGGGGTAATTCTGCAAACAGTCAGCTAGCCTTGGCTACTGCAATTTTCCTTACTGTATTTACAATAAGATGAAATATGATATCAAACACCGTTGGGAAACATGCACACTGAGCGCCCGCTGATCACATGGAGGTCAAGTCGCTGCACATTTTTAAATAGGCGCTGTCTTTATAAATAAACCACAGATTTGAGTTTTAAACAACTACATTCTCACCTGAAATACTTTTAAACTACATTTCATGACACAATAACAGTAATGTTTTGAAAATTATGTGAATATATGGTTGTTGAAATACAATGCTGTGTGAACTCCACCAATCAGCATGTTCAGAAACACACAGAGTACCGGCCCAAAGTCCCTAGCTCCTGGGGAAAATTCTTGCGGTGGAAATGGGGCTTTTGTTCTTATGCACTTGTTTATGAGAAAAGGGGAATGTAGCCACAATACCCAGTTTGTGAATGAATTACTGCATTGCTTTAGCCACTGAGAGCATGTGTGAGCTTCAATCTGAGAGGAACTGTCAGACGAACAGACCCAATTGCAGCTCACTCTAAAAATACAAAATGTTGCAACAACACGGTCTTGTGTCCTTCCTCCTTCAGCTATAATATAACGAGAGAAAAATGAAGCGATTCAAGAACCTTTAACTGAAACGAACATCATGAAAATCATTATACAGCTGGCTCTTGGTTTCCAACCCTAATGCGCTCTGTCTAGGGATCACCAAAACTGAAATACTTCTATTGAGAAATGAATGAAATTAGTACAAGTAGTATACTGTGTGGTGTGTCTTGTGCAGAGTGGTAAACGCAGGGCCTGTACACCACCTGCAGCAGAAGTGAGAGAGGAAATGTCATAACTGAGTTAAATTGGAAAACAGACCACAAGACTATTTTCTGCCTCTTGATTTATTTTCAACAAAACTCACTTCACTCGTTGGGACTGAGCCAGAGCTCAGTGGTTACATGAGCCATTACCTTTAAACTACTAGTTTGTGGGATGCCGCCAACAACAACATTATTATTATCATCATCATCATCCAATTCAGATACCATACATTGGTAAAGCTATTTTTTTTAGGGTTATGATAAGGTTTTATTTTCTGACAACATCCACCTGGTACTATTCACTGCTGCAGGCTTTCTGACCGAATAACTCAAACCCTCACAAAACTTCACTGTGCTGCTATGCAGGTGCTCCCACATTTGATTGGTGTTGCTATGCTGCTTCGCTCCACGGCTACATTCACACCTCATTGGTGCTCTTATATTGTGCACTTGCACATTCAGAACACTAGGGGGAAACAGATGGGAGACCACCGTAACACAGACCATCCAATATTTATATCTATAGATGTATAGCTACATAGATCTAAAGAGTTAAACTATTAATACATCAAACAGAGTAGATTTCATACAAAACACTCAAAACTAACTAAAGAGGATACATCAACAAGATGAATGAAATGAATCTGAGAATTTACTCAATACCAATTCTGAAATCCTAGGAATGAAATTTAAAAACCTCAATCTAGAGCACATCAATAAAAACAGCTGTCACCTAAATGAGGACATGGCCGTAGAGGCAATTTAGACCACGTCGCCCTATGTACTGCATTTAGCTGCATCACACACATATTAATCCAGCACCAAACGTTACCGTCGCAAAGGAGCTGTTTCTCATTTATCAAAGCACAGGGCTGTGTGAGTAATGTGATATTTAAACATAGCATGTACACAGACCATGACATGCTACAGGAGAACAAAATGTGCGAGTATGAGAGAGACTGAGATAGAAAAATCTGGGAGATGATTTGTTGGTGTGTGCAGATCCGGAATATAAAACACTGAAGTCAGCATCCACCCTCCGCCCCCAACTCATCAGCAGCAGTATGGGTTGACTCTGTACTGCAATTTGCCACCTCCCCCTTCCCCACCATCCGATGATCATTCATCTCCCTCCCTTGGTCCCTCATTTCTCTCTCGAACCTCCTCTCACAGACATCCCTGATGCAAGTGCTGTAAGCAGGCAGCCAGCAGCAGCTGAGGCTACCCAGGGATGCAAATGCTCTGCATTACCATGCCTGGACGAACGGAAAGGCAGGAAAACGGCTAAGAGAGGCTCTAAACCAAAGTAACTCTCGGCTGTCAATGAGAGGAAAAAAAGGGGGGTGAGTAGAAGAAGCGGAGCGAGAGCAAGAGCAAATGCGGACAGAAGCATGAGACAGTGAAGACAAAACGTGAACCCTACTGTCACACAAGACTGGGAAAACATATAAGACACCAATCAACCTAAATCAACTTCTGTTGCTCTAAAAAAAGGGGGAACAGAAAGAGAGATCAGAACAGACAACGACATGTTCACAAAGTAATGGAAAGGTAAGTAATTCAATGCATTCAGACAAGAATAAGGAGCATTTAAATAACACAGTTAGGTTTACCAAATATGCTCAATCCAAAATTCCAGAGAGATGTTAGGTCACAGCGAGTCTGCAGTAGAACGTTTTTACTCTTATTATAAAAACAGGGACACCTCAGTCAGAGCAGAAGATACTTTCCCCCAAAGAAATTTCTGGCATGTGCACACACCCTTTTTCCTAAGGTAAACATTAGGTTTTAGACTGTTCAAACACTGAACTTCAGATGTTCTAATGGACATACTAATGGATTTACTGAGGTAATACTAATGATTTGGCTTTAATATCATATATAATATTTCCTGCATACTGACGCGGCAACCCAGAACACATGTAGCTTTCTAGAACCGAGCGTGATATTGATGTGCACACGCACAGAGGTACTGTGCAACGCTGTCTCCAACTGCCCCACAAGTGAGGGGGTGGGGGTTCAGGATGTAGCCACTGCTACAAAGGCTAAATGCTAACATCTCACTGCTGCAGCATGGCAGGGTAGCTCCTGGCAAAGGCTCAAACTATTATTACAGACCAACTGAGAGAAAGAGAACTGAGTGGCTCAGTATGGTTGGTAACAGTGAGACCTGTTGTTAACCGTGCAATGGCCAGAGAATGCTCAATAAATGAAAACGTCCTTATGTCATGCTGTCCGTACCTTGTTGATGCGATGTACTGGGCGAATGAGTAGTGTGGGAAGAATCACCAAAATAAAGGGAGACATTAAGGCATGAGTTTTTGAAAAGGCTGCTTATTTCCCAAAAGATAAGGTGTAATGGGTATGTCCTCCAAAAGTGGGGTGGGGGGATGAGGTAAGGGTGGTCTGTCTCCTAAAGAGTTCAAATGATTGCTACATCTCTCTGAGAACCTTTATAAGACCTAGCTATAATTATGATGATAAGGTTGACAGAAACATTAGAACAATACTTAGGGTACACTAATACTTAGTAGGGTGCACTGCAAAATGGTAAATGATAATCATATGTTTTAGATTTGTAAAAAATCCCTGGAAGATGAACTGACTTGTTTTTACAGTCATTAGTAGAAGGGCAGAGTCCCATCTCCTACTGGAAGTCTATCCAGATACTAATCTCCATGATAAAGCTTTGGTGTATCTAAATAGCTTGGATGCTGATAAATTTTCCTTGGATAAAAGCATAACCTAAAGAACAAGTTTATGACAAGTTTTCCTTTTTACAGGACAGACCACACCATACCTGCCTCCATGCCGACTAAGCTGTTGCTCCTTCTTCTGTTCGGGGTGCGTGTGCTGGCCATTTGCCCGCCAATTTGCAGCTGTAGCAGAGGCCATAGAGTGGTGGACTGCTCTGCACAAGGGTTAGCTATACTTCCTGATAGCCTGCAGCACAACATTCATTTCCTCAACTTGTCACATAACCGACTCCAAGATCTTGATGAACTCCTCAACCATTTTGACCACTTAAGAACTCTGGACATCTCCTATAATCATCTGCACCACCTTCCTGTTGGTCTGCCAAGAGCACTTTGGGATATACGTGCCTCTGGAAACTATATCCGTCAATTGGAGAAGAACGATACGGCCTACCACTGGAACCTTCAGAAACTGGACTTGTCACACAACTTGCTGGAACGTGTGGTCTTCATTAACAATACGTTGTCCAATCTCCAAGCTCTCAACCTTAGTCATAACAAATTCTGGACTGTCCCAACGAACATGCCCCACAATTTGGAGATGGTGGACCTCTCTCACAACTACTTGCTGCAGATCTTGCCTGGCTCACTGGATCGCCTCCCCAGGCTGTCGAGATTCTACCTGCATGCTAATCGTTTTAACTCGTTAAGCGATGGTGTCTTCAGTCGACTAGATGGACTGCAGCTCCTCACACTTGGAGACAACCCTTGGGCTTGTGAGGACGAGGAGAATATAAACCATCTGCTGACTTGGATGCAACAGACCCCTGCAAAAATCTTGGGCTGTCCCTGCTACACCAGGCCCACATGTGGAGAAGCTCACCTGGCCACTAGGAGAACCTGGCACTCAGCCGCATTCACAGAGCTGCCGCTGGGTGCCGACGCTCGTCATCCTGGCCACCGAACACCAATGCAGGGAGTTACATCTGGGTACCTGTCCAAGTCAGCTCAGTGGAATGTGGGTCAATATCCAAGCACTGTTAATACCTCTGGGCCAGGCGAGCAGGTACTGATTGTGGGTGGAGGATTTCTCACGTCAACTCCTCATAGCCTGTCCACACAGTCAAGCACAACAATCCGAACACGCAGCACCATGAAGGTCCTTCCAGGCAGAGCTCGCAGCACAAGTCATCAAATCCACATATGCAGCTTTGAAACCACCATTTTGAGCCTTTTATATCCAGCTCTTATTGTCAGTGCTTGGTGATTCTGTAGAACAATCTCATGAACTAGACCTGCTGCCTTGAGCATGAAAACAAAAAATCCACAAAGAATGAAAAACGGGAGACTTACCTCTTAAGTTTCCATTTTGACATTGTTATGGCTACCTTCTTGAACATTTTTCAATATATGCAATCTCTGCCTGCTTCCAATAAAATTACCATCTTCTACATAATGTGACTGAGTACTGTATGGTTACACACAGCAGTTACTTAATGTGGAAAATTGAATGTTCTTTCCAGTGTGCATTTCATTGTTTATACTATGTATTAAACTAAACACTCACAGTGTAAAGCTGATGTGTTCTTTGAGTACAGACATGACTTTAACTGTTGAAATAAGAATAAAATTGGAAAATCCATGCTCTATTACTACAACTATATAAAATAAAGTCAACAGGCCATGCAGTGAGACTGGAAATTCCAAATACTTAAACACAGCAAAGCAGAGCTGAAAGTCCATGTCAGGAGAGGTTTAAACTAAATGGAACTTATATACATACAGTTGTGCATATAAGTTTACATACCCTTTGCAGAATATGCAAAATGTTCATAATTTTAACAAAATAAGAGGGATCATGAAAATTGCATGTTATTTTTAATTTAGTACTGTCTTGAATAAGCCATTTCACATAATGGATGTTTATATATACTCCACAACACAAAATAATAACTCAATTTGTAAAAATGACCCCGTTCAAAAGTTTGCATACCCTTAAATCTTAATAATGTGTGTCATTTCCTGGATGATCCATGACTGTACTTAATTATTCTCATATCAATACATTAACACCTTTTATGACCTAATATGTAAGTATTTTATATAAGTCCTGAACATCATTACTAAATCCAGCATCTTCTACATATCTGAACCCTTTCTAACAGTGACTGTATGATTTTGAGAACCATCTTTTCAAACTGTGGACAATTGAGGGACTCATACATAATTACAAAAGGTCAAAACATTTACTGATGCTCAAGAAGGCAACACGATGCATTAAGAGCCAGGGGTGTACACTTTTTGAATTGGATGATCAGGGTAAATCATTATTTTATCTTCTGGGAAACATGTATGTATTTATGTAGCTTCTGAAGTGTAGTACTAAATGAGAAATAAATAAGAAAATTTACACATCA